>NC_061104.1:6804784-6867489 GCF_015104395.2 Macrobrachium nipponense
CGTCATTAAAGAGGCTCATTCATCTTGCCAGAAGACTGATATGAGCCTCTTTAAAGTGAAAGCTCACGAGGTCAGAGCCGTAGCTACCTCTCTTGCCTTCCAAAGGAACATGTCTATCAGAGATATTCTTGATAGCACCTTCTGGAGGAGCAATTCCGTATTCGCCTCACATTACCTCCGGGATGTGAGGACGATTTACGAGAACTTGTAGTTCTTTGGGACCTTACATTTCGGCAGACACAGTTTTTGGGGGCTGAAGGTAGCTCTCTCCCTATCCCTTAGCTTAGTTAGGTTAGTTTATTATGTTTTTTGGTTGATGGTGAGATCTTCTGTGAAAATCTCCCATTCCTTAGTGTTAATATCAGGGGTTTTTTGCGTTAGTTGGTCAGGTGGTGGTCAGTTGCTGTGTTACTGCCATATGTTTGCCTAGATGGTCTTGTCGCATTGTGGTCACGCCCCGTTGACAGAGCATCCAGAGAGCGCCAGCACTACAGGTCAACACCTGGCTGGCAACTCTGATAAAGCATAAGCAGGCTTTAGGTGACAGTAATCACATAGTCTACTTTGCTATCAGGTAAGGAACCAATAAGTTAATCTTTTATTTTAATTTAAATTTCCAAAAATTTCCTAAAAAATCCTAGTCTGTCTCTACCCACCATCCGAAGGTGTGATTCAGCTATATATATATCTGTCAGGTAAGTTTCATGAACAAAATGTTATTGTTATAATACAATTAAGTTTGTTCATACTTACCTGGCAGATATATATACTTAGAGTGCCCACCCTCCTCCCCTCAGGAGACAAGGGCCATGAATAAATATGAATAGAAAATGGGAATGGTTCCTGATATCCGCCGCCCGGCGGCGGGAATGGTACTACCACCACCTGACCGCCCCACTACGTGTGCCGCGAATTTTGAAATTCTGTCGGACGTCAGAAATACAGCTATATATATATCTGCCAGGTAAGTATGAACAAACTTAATTGTATTATAACAATAACCTATTATTTATTCAATAGCTAGCTTGTAAAAAATACTTGGTTATAAAAACTTGATTGACAACTAAGCAGCATGTATACTATGGGTCAGTCAGACAGTGCAAGCACGTTTTTGGGCAATACCTATTTCTGTAACGAACACTCGTAACAGAAAGAGATTTTGCTATAGTGCATTACACCCAGTGCCGTAATTTATAAGGGTATCGTGAATCACTAATCGTAAAGAATAACGACACGTCCTTGTACCAAGAGACAAAAACTCCATTATGCAGAAATGGATACGAACATGCGTATAAAGCTCCACCTACCCTCATCCCCACCCCCCCCCCCCACCCCCCCCCCCCTCCACCGCATCCCTTTTCTTCTTCGTTCCTCCTTCCTTCTCTCTCTCTCTCTCTGTTGCCATACGGTATGTGTTGACCCTCCAAACTGGGTATAAGACTACACACAAAACGTTGAAATATGATATTGTTATGATACAATAAAGTTTTATGCATACTTACCTGGCAGGTATATATATAGCTGTATTTTCTGAAGTCCGACAGAATTTAAAAAAACTTCCGACACACGCAGTGGTCGGCCAGGTGGTTAGTACCCATTCCCGCCGCTGGGAGGCGGGTATCAGGAACCATTCCCATTTTCTATCATAATTTTTATTTCCACTGTCTGAGGGGAGGGTGGGTGGGTACTTGAATATATATATATCTGCCAGTTAAGTATGAACAAACTTTATTGTATCATAACAATATCATTTTGCTCATGAACTTACCTGTCAGATATATATATATAGTTGAACCCCACCGTTGGAGGTGGGAAGGGACAGAATAGAAGGATTTTGGGACACAAATGCATGCAGATGATTTACATCTTGGTTCCACCTGTTAGCATAGCCGACTTCGTGATTACTGTCACCCAAGTCTGCTTCTGCTTTACTAGAGTTGCCAGCGAGGTAGAGACCTATAAAGCTGGTTGCACTCCAGATGATCCTGTCAACGGGGGCGTGACCACAATGTGACTAGACCATATTGACCATACCATGAGGGCTAAGAAGTAAAATAAATATATATATAATTATATATATCACCACCTGACCAACCTAGCCAAAGTTAATGTGTGTTTTAACTAAGGCTTCAGAGTTAAGAAGTCGCCGTTGTCAGCGACTCCACAACTAAATTAAGAGCTCTTCCTAACCATTTTCTACAGGATAGGATGAGTAGTACTTCTTGCCCCCAAGATTGTGTCTGCAGACACGTATGGCCCTAGCGAGCAGCAGATCATATGCCATCTCACATCTCGCAGGGAGTGTGAAGTGAACCCAGAGTTGCTTTGCTAAAATATGGTACTCAGGATGTTGCTGAGTGCCATGCTCTGTTGAAATGCTTCCGAGGCCGCGCCCTCACCTCGTGAGCATTCAGATAAAAAGATTTCAAATCTTTGTGCAAACACAATGAAGGAGCATTTTTTTTTTTTTTTTTTTGAAAGAACTCCTTAACCCTAAAACCAGGGTGTACTTCGATATGGGCAAGTCTGGTCTTTTTCGAACATTGCAGATTGCCCGACTGACTTCGACTTTCTTGATTTTAAAGTAGATAAAACTTGAGAGACCTGACAGGGCACAGGACTCTCTCTGGCTCCTCCCCACTAACTTGTGCCATCCTTGCTTCCAAGATCCTGGCCCAAGGACAAAAAGGGTTTCCATTCTTAGGCCAAAACGAAAGGCTTAGAGAGCACACCTCCTTGTGTCTAAAGCCAAAAACTTGTGACGATGGCTTAAAATCTCACTAACCCTCTTTGTCGTATCTAGGGTGGTTAGAAGAAGGCCTTCCTGATCACATACAAGAAGTTAACAGGCAGGAGAGGTTCGAATGCTTTGACATCAAGAACTTCAGACTACGTCTGTACTAAGTCAGGTGAACGACCAGTTGACCAGTCAGACGAATCAAGGACAGCAAGGCTGTACCCTGAAGACCAAAAGGCACTATTCTTAGCTGAAGGATGAGTGTCTGGACTGCCTGGGCGATTCAATCTAAGCAAACCTTGGGGGTGTATCAACGCAACCCAACGTCGTCCGCAATCGACTTCGTCAATAAGAAACTCAGGGCTACTATATGTCGCTGATCTCGCACGAGTGTCTGACTCCGAGAAAACAGGCGAGACAAAAAGTAGATGGTGAGCTAGAATCGAGATTCCACAGACCTCAATGATCGTGAAGGTCTTTGTTGTTTGACAGATGCAAATCTGTCAAACAACATTCTCTGTTGTCTGTTCGCACTGGCAGAATTTTCAAAACTCTCGGCAACCACTAGACCACTGGTAGTTCAGGTGATCTCCCCCACGTTCCCGTGGCGCTGGTACTTGGAACTAGTATTCCCGTTTTCCTCAGATATTTTCTCTGAACCCTGTCTCCTGAGGGGAGGAGGGTGGGAATTTAATTATATATACCTGCCAGGTAAGTATGCATAAAACTTTATTGTATCATAACAATATCATTTTTATGCATGACACTTACCTGGCAGGTATATATATAGCTGATTGACACATTTGGAGGTGGGTCACAGACAGCAATATCGTCATAATTCAAAAAATTAAACTAATTTTTAAAATTATTTATTAAGTTCCTTACCTGCTAAGGTAGCTGACATTCGTAAGGTCCTGCCTCTTAGCCTGCTAAAACCTTGTAGCTCTCAACTAGGATGTGACCTGTTTGTTGAGAAAGCTAACAACAAGGGTCTGACAACTGGACGTGACCAATTTGTTGACAGGAAACCCTAGCCCTCTCTTACCAGGGGCATTCATGCTAGGATAAGTTAGACCACCTGAACCACACACAAAGCTAACGTAACACATTACACTTCACATACTGAAGAGGAAATAACCCTCTCAGACAACCATAAAAAGAACACCACTTAATTAAAATACCTAGCATGTTTAGTAATCTAATTCGAGACGATTCGTACGGACTTTGCAATCCTGTAACGAACCTCTAGATGATCGTTACATTCTACGCCTGTTGTTATAATAGGCTCTTTCTCGTAAACTCGAGCAGGGACCGAGAGAAGATACTTCTTAAGATATGAGAGAGCTGTGGAATATCAGAGTTGATGTGGACCACTGGTTCCCAAAACTCGTTTCGAGGACTGGAGGGACGACCGAATTGCATTTACTTCTTTCAGATTAAGATCCAGGACATCTGAAACACTATCCAGATGTCCGGCACCTCCTTTCTATCATGACGCACTGAGAGATGTTCAGAATAATTCCTAGATCTTGAATAATATTTCAGTTTCGCGGTTGTAAAAAAAACTGTGGTCTGAATTGCAGTCTATTCGGGGAAACAAACTTCTTCAGGAAGGAAATGGTCCCCAGCAAGCTCATCCATTCCCTCCCCGAGTATGCTTACTTCCCTATAAGGCTGCGCTTTGCCTAAGCAGGAGAGCATATAAAAGTGCAATGTTGCGGTAGACTCGTAGTTCTATACCGTGCGGTAACGAGCACCGAAAGGATTAAGAGATAACTCTGTTGAACATAGTAAGGCAAAACTAATGCAACGTTTATTCATTCACGTAAGAAATCCCCTCAATCTTAGGCTAAAGTCCGTGATTGTAGGACAGAGATACAGTTAGTCAGTCAATCCCTCAGGAGAGACGTAACCGCCAGCACAGAGATACGGTTAGTCAGTCAACCCCGCAGGAGAGAGAGACGTAACCTACCGCGCATGACCGCGCACGATCTGTTACTGGCTCGGTTGGAACTTGGACAGTCAGACACAGCAGCAGCCAGCAGCTTATGAACGTCGTCTCTTAACTTTATGTCTGGGTTGCCAGCTACCCTATTCTACGAAGAAATAGGTCCGTTATTATTTGAACAAAAAGAGACTCTCAAGCTGGTATATTTAAGCGAAACAGAAAACGCTAAATATATAGATGCGTTTGTGTCGTCAGAACACTACCATACAACGGTAAAAGATAAATCGGAAACTCCTGGAAGGCTGCAGGGAGTGACGATTAAATGTCCTTAATATAGTAGACAATAGACCTCTCGGTTGCCATCCGAAGAGGTAACTACAGCAAGCGTGTATGACTTGAACCAACCAGTAGTAAAATAACGCAAGGCAAAAAAATTTTATTATATCACAATAAAGTTTGTTCATACTTACCTGGCAGACATATATATAGCTGAATTCGGAAATACAGCTACATACATATCTGACAGGCAAGTTTCATGAACAAAACTTAGAGAATCGAAGCAGACAGCTCAAGCTTCTTAAGATACTGGACATAAGCGTTCATTGACGTAGTCTACAGTCTATTTCTTGTACGAGTCTGCGAATGAGGAAGAAGAGCTCTTCCGAATCTTGTCCTTATTCGCTTACGCAATATCAAGTTAATGAGATGTTTGTCAATGAGAACTAACCCATTAACGGTACAGAGAGATATTTTGTCAATGAGGGGAGACCCACTTACTTGACAAAACGATAGTATATTGTCAATGGGGGAAAGTCACTGAATTGACAAAACGTAATCCAGGAAGTCGAGCCTTTTATTTTTCGATTCCCGTCTCAAACAAGGAAGGGACAAGAATCCTGTTAAGAGACTGGGCTTACGGTAGGTAGAACGACGATGCTCAATCGGCATGGAAGTCTCGACTAGAAACTAACAAAATCTATCATCTGAAAAACCCTTTCAGATGGTCTAAAAAGCTTTAAATTTATTGGCAGTATGGCAAAGGAAGTCCTGTCTTGCGCTTTCCTGAAGAGCGTCCTTTTGATGAGTGCCTTTGCAAGAATCCTACTGAACGTTTTGCCGAAAATCCTGACGTTCAGGACGTCGAGCCTTTACATAACCCGTAACTGTCTTATCTCAAAGTCTTGACTGAGGTAGAGAAAACGAGATCTTCCCTTGAGCTTTCCTTAACTCCATCCACCTTTGCGAAAAGCAATATAATATTGACAGAGACCTCTTGAATTCACGAAACCCGAGGTCTTGCTGGGTTTCGAAGACGAAGTTCTGTTCACTTTCTTGAGGCTCAAATCTTAAACAAGAGCTTGAAGAGTTCAACAGAAACATTCTGGTGCGCGCTCAGCGTCCACTGGCGAGGACGCTCGGCGTCCTGGTCCGCGCTCGGCGTCCACTGGCGAGGACGCTCGGCGTGGCCTGTGGTGCGCGCTCGGCGGCCACTGGCGAGGACGCTCGGCGTCCACTGGTGAGTGCGTCCATCCGAGCGTCCTGTTCAAGCCGATCGTCCAAATAAGCGTGCAGAAAAGCGTCACGCTCCTGACAGGCGTCAAAACAAGCGAGAGAAACTGCCTTCTTTTTCCTATTTCTTGGTGGAAAGAAGTACACGTGATCAGGCAACTTTCGCCTTCTTACTTCTCACTGAAACACATAACGAGGGAGAAGGGACGTGAAGCGTCCTCTTCTATAAAGCTTCTTAGAGGGCGCGAGTCCTTCCGAGAGCTCCAACCCTTGTGCGGGGAGGACGCCTCGGAGGACGAGAAGCAATCCTTCAGGATTCGTGCATGTGCACGCACTTTGGCAGTCTGGGGATTTTCATCAGAAACTGCCGAAGGCACGCCAGATCGGTGGGTTCCCTGTAACCCTCCTTCGGCTTTCGACATGCCCTCTCCCTTGGTTCTGGGAGTTCGACAGAGGTCTAGACCTAGAGGCGTTATAAGGCCGATCTGACGCACCCTCCACTACACAAGGGGCACTGTCACTACACTTAGCCACTTCACTATTGCTCTCTAAAGCAAGCACTTTCGATTCTAAGTTACGAATCGAAATAGTATAAGAGAAAGGGCAATAACCTCTACAGACACTGTTTTAGGGCCCGAAGGCAACATTACAGGGTTAGGCGTAACAAAAACAGAAGTAGAACTCTTCACAACAATGAAGGAGAGCGATCACCTCTCGCAGACATAGTCATAACCCGTAGGCCATACTACAGCGTTAGGCAAATAAAGTCTACCGGAAGGTTAGCAGTATCACTACCCTGACTTTCGTAATTGATTAATTGCGTACATAATAAACAAACTTTTTCCTTACGGAATTAGACACGTTTACTGATTAATTGCGTACATACGAATCATACTTTTTTCCTTACGGGAAATAGACATGTTTACTGATAATTGCGCCCCCCAAGTGCGGAACTACCGAAGCTTTCGGTAGCCACACCCTATCTTTGCAGACAACACCCTCTGAAACTAGCCTAACTAGATTCAGATAGCTTATGCAAAAATGAATCAAATTCAAATCAATTTAAGATAGCGTATGCCTAGCCACAAATCCAAGTAAATAAATTAAAAGACAATTAGGATACTTAGCGGCAAATGAAGTTTCCAAAATCCTAAGCTGGAGGTACTGAAAACAGGTGTTTTCAGTACCGGCGACAGAAAATTTATGAATAGAAAATGGGAATGGTTCCTGATACCCGCCTCCCAGCGGCGGGAATGGGTACTAACCACCTGGCCGACCACTGCGTGTGTCGGAAGTTTTTTAAATTCTGTCGGACTTCAGAAAATACAGCTATATATATACCTGCCAGGTAAGTGTCATGCATAAAATGGTGAAATTAGGCTATGTATTGGAAGTATATATACATAAATATTAAAGCAATTTTATCATTATTGCATTACTATGACAACTAGAATTCATGGAAACAGTTTATAATAATGGAACGGCGTATGTGTGAAGCCTCATAATGTGGCATCGATGATTTTTGCCATTCTTAGCATGCAACATTAAAGCATGCAAACATTAAAGGTTACATTTATTTCTGGCATACGATTATTAAAGAAATTCAAAATACTAATAAAGACTGAAATCAATGAAAGTGCTAGCAAAAACAAAAAAGCAAAAAAAAAAAAAAAAAAAAAAAAAAAAAAAAATGTAGTCGTTTCTCTATGCACTTTTCCGTATTCGTTCCTCTATGGTTTTCGGCAGCCAGATGTACGAAAACGTTAGAAACATTTGATTTTATCTACTTTAGAAATATCTGTAATATTTCGGGGTAATTTGGTTGCAAAAAAGGTATAATAT
Organism: Macrobrachium nipponense; assembly: GCF_015104395.2. Taxonomy (NCBI): domain Eukaryota; kingdom Metazoa; phylum Arthropoda; class Malacostraca; order Decapoda; family Palaemonidae; genus Macrobrachium; species Macrobrachium nipponense. Next base: position 6,812,821 of record NC_061104.1, read on the forward strand.
ACATGAATTAAATCAAAATTTTTAAATAACAAAGTAAATTTAAACTAAATAACGAGTAAAGTTAGCAGTTTAGGGAATAAAACTTTGCAGTTTCGTCGTCTGTCGTCGTCTGCTGTTCGTAATTGTGTTTATGGCGCGCGCGCTTAGAAACCAGGAACAGCAACGGGTTTAAAGTGCAATGTGGAGTGAACTGAGACCAAAATGTGTATAATAACAATCAAATAAGCACTGTGGAGTTTCAGTTGTGATGGCAGTAAGGATAAAAACCGCCGATTACAAGGTAAGAATGAATTCAGTTCAAACCATAACCCCGGGAATAACAAGTTTCATACTTTCACTAATATAGGCAACAAAATGTTGTTTTATTGTGCTGATTACAACTGCAATCTTGAGTAAGATCAATAAACGTTACATATATACGCTAACATTGTTCAAATGAGTGCTGGGAAGGCTGGGGAAAGATGGTGGCCGTCACTGATGAGAACCGTCCATGCAAAACGTAGCTGCCATATTGGATTTCAAAACTGCCTTGAAAACATATTTTACGAAGAGCTCACATGCTTATTTTAGTTCGTATGGGGCTTTCATATATCACATTATGTTGACGAAACTTCAGTCTTTTAAATGGTATGCTTAGAGTTGCAATTGTATTCTTGTTTCACCAATTAAATATCGAGTGAATAAGACCCGTCCACCGTGATGAGGGTTGGCCTGCCGTGATGTTCTACCCTAGTCTACAAATAAACCGAGAATGTATCCATTTTGCAGTAAAATTTTAGCTACTACGTAAACGGTTAACTGAGTAGACTGCCTTGTCCAGTCTTGCCCGCTTGTTGGCCCACCTTCCAGAAAAAGTACTTTTAACACGTCTTGACACTGGAGATGGACACCAGTCACGGGTCATTGGTCGTGGAAGCAACACCTTGAGACCTCTATTTACCTCTCGAAATAAGTGTTTTCTCCCAAAGTACAAAATAATGTTATAATTTAAGATTAGAAAGAGGATGATGACAGTCTAGTCATGCGCAGTGCAAACTTATCTCCATGACGCTTTTTAAATTTTTACTTAAAACACCTTGCGTGTAGAAGATTGATGCCATCTCGATGTTTGCGGAGTCACTTCTGTCAATAAACTTTCCATTTCCTGTGCTAAATCCACACACCACTCGTACCCATAGACGCTGGGACACTTTCTTCACAACAATCTTAAACAATGACAACAATTGCCCTTGAGTCCAAGGAAACTTGCGATTTTTTGGGAGGAAAGAAGAGGAAGTGTGCGCTTGATGATTTTGAAATTAATAGGTAAACATCAGTGTAAGGTTATGAATTACATAAAGTTATGTATTCATGATAATTCATTTGAAAATACTTGTTGTTGAAAAAGTAACTAGATTCCTGACAAATGTCAATGGTTTTGCTGTGAACAATAGCCACGGTGTTGTTCGCGCGCTCCTATTTTTTTATCAGTGTTGCCAATTGGTATCTGTTTATCTTCCAAACTGGGTATATATAAGACTTACACAAAACCTTGGAAATAAGTGAAATTAGCATATCTATTTGTAGTATTTATACATAATAGAACAATTTTATCATTCATTACTGTGACAACTAGAATTCATGGAAACTTGTTTGTAAGTGCATCGACGTATGTGTGAAGCTCCACTAAATTGGCAACAATGAAATTTTGTCATTCCTAGCATGCAAACATTAAAGGTTACATTTATTTCAGGCATAGGTACAATTATTGAAAAAAAAGTCAAAATATTTTTATAGACTTGAATTAATGAAAGTGCAATAAAAAAAATACAAAATTTTTGTCATAAACAATTTACTAATCTGTCATCTGCTGGCCGGTGCTTTTGGCAGCCAGATGTACATACGGGGTGTCCATAAAGTCCCAATACCGTTACAAGTATTTATTGCTCAGAAACCAAATGAGTAATGCAGTTTTTTGTAGAATGCTCTACATTCAAGTTTACATTCAGAGAACTTCATTCTATAAAAAAAACTGCATTACGCTGTTGTATGGTTTCTTAACAATAAATACTCGTAATGGTATACTGAGCCTTTATTGACACCCTGTACATTAAGACAAAAATTGTTCCCGCCATGGCTTGGCTGTCAACACTCTTTCAATGTATTTCAAGTGCAATTTAGAGTGAATTAAAAACAAAATGTGTGTACTAATTACAATCAAATAAGCACTGTGGAGCTTCATTTGTGATGGCAGTAAGGATAAGGTAAAAATGAATTTCTTTTTAAACCATGATCCTGGTAATAAGACATCTCATAGGTACTTTCAGTAATATAAGTAACAAAATGTTTTATTGTGCTAATTACAATTGCAATCTTGAGTAATATCAATAAACGTTACTCATATACGCTAATATTCTTCAAATGAGCACTGGGAAGGCTTGGAAGGATGTGGTATCGATGCTGGAGACAAAGCAGACCAAATGTGATAGACGCCATATTGGTTTAAAAAACTGCCTAGAAAAGGGATTTTGACGTAGGAAAAATCTATTTCTGGGCGAGGAAGCCGTGTCGCCCAGTGAAATATGTCTGCTTTAGCACTATTTCTAGTAAAATATTGCTATAATACCAGAGAACTGCTAAATTGGACATGTCAGAAGCCTCTGACTCGCTCACCTATATAAAAGGTGTCGGTATAAAACTGGGGCGAGTGTTAAACACTACCACAGCAACCCCTCCAATTAGCCTTTTCCTCATCAAAAGACCCTAAATACGGGGAGCCGACCCATAGGTCACACCTAGCTACCCTGTTGAAGGCGGCTGTGACGTCATACTTATCGATAGCAATGAAGCTTGGTGCACTGCAAGGGGAGGGGAAAAAACCAGGGGGGGATGACACGGCTTCCTCGCCCAGAAATAGATTTTTCCTACGTCAAAATCCCTTTTCTGGGCTCAGCCGTGTCGCTCCCGTGAAATTGTACCAGAGAAACACCAAGCTACATCACTCTGAAATGAAACAGAATATTAAATTGTATAAACTAACACCATAGACCAAGTGAAATAGCAAAGAGATTTGCTGCGATAGGTAGGATGTTAATAAAACTGGCATAATGGAAAATATTCATATGACACAAGGACAATACTATATTGATGTTGCAAGGAGACACTGACCTCCCTACAGCTATTGCCTGATATTTAAGATCCTCCAAGGACTTAAGGTAAAGCTTTGGAAAACCCAGTGCGACTGCCGACCAGTATATTTCTTCAGATCATCAAAGTTCATATATTTGAAGAAATTTACAGAAGTTGTTATAGCCCGAATAGCACGCGCTTTGGGAAAGGACCCTGGGCTGACTTCCTTGGTAAAATACAAAAACTGCTGCGTAATGCCCCTTAGGGATATGGTACCACCACCGCCCCACATGAAAAGGAGGGGGGGGGGCCTTCGGAAAAGGTAGATGTGCTAGATAAATAGTCCTTAGGGGTTTTAACAGTACATAAAGATGGATGTTGCGGAAGCGGAACAACCTTCCAAGGGGATCGCCTTACCAAAGGGTTCTCATTCTTAGCCATAAAATAATTATTTGGTGAAAGCAACACGTAACCCGAGGGAAGGAATTCTATATGCCCTTGGCCACTAGATAAAGATGACATCTCCGATGTTCTGGCACCTGAAGCCAGACTTAATAAAAACAGTGCCTTACGCAAAAGGGTTTGGCAATCACATTTGAAGTTGTCTGTTTTAGAGTCTAACCTGAGACCATCGTTAAGAAACCATGACACTGATGACGGCCTTTGAATGGGCCGCAGGCGTGCACAAGCCCTTGGGATTGAGGTGAAATAAGACTCAGTTAGATTTATACCAAACCCGAGAAGAAAATCTTTTTCGGAGCTGACTTAGTGGTTGTTATTGTGGCAACTGCCAAGCCTTGTTCGAATAAAGGCTGAAGAATGTTATAGTCACGTTCATTGTCATTACTTTGACATTGATTTCCTGAGAAATGTAGGCAATTGTTTAACTGCTGAATCATACTGGCGAAGTGTAGATTCTCTTTTGTCTGACTCCAAGAACAGAATGTTCTGTGGATCAATGTCCCCTACCCTCCTACCTGCAAACTTCATGAAATCCATAAAGATAGGGTTTTGTGAAGACCTGAGGAATCGAACACAGTCACCGTTTGAACTTGTTGCGTCAGCCTCAAGCCCGGGGGAGGGTGAGGATGAAGACCTAGTTCTAGGAGAAGGAGAAACCAATTGTTCTTGGGCCAGTAAGGAGCTATGAGAGCCACCTGACCTTTGAAGGATTTCAACTTGTGCAACACCTTCAGGAGAGGGTTCACTGGAGGGAATAAATAAACCTCCCTCCACTGGTTCCAATCTATACTCAGGGCGTCCGTAGCGTATGCTAGAGGGTCCATACTTTGGGCTACGTAACAAGGCAGCTTGTGGATTGCCCCTGTAGCGAACATATCTACTTTCAGACCCGGTACTCTCCTACAAACCCTCTCGAAGGGTTCCTGGTCCAGTGACCATTCTGGCTCCACCTCACATGCTTATTTTAATTCGTATGGCAATTTCATGTATCGTATTAGATTGAAGAAACTTCAATCTTTTGAATCATATGCTTAAAGATGTAATTGCATTCTTGTTTCACCGATTAAATATCGAGTGAATAAGGGTGCTCTGCCTGAGTAAGATGGACTCAAGGCGGTTGTTTATCCTATACCGAATGTTACGGTGCATTTGCCATGTTACTGGGGAGCTGTTGGTTCACTCACCAACTTCTAAGTGAGGGAAATAGTGGAGGGTTTTCTGGGGGAATAGACCAATGAACAAATATCCAACCAATCATGTTACAATCTTTAAAATTGTGGATAAGGCGCGAAGTGCCATTCCGCCAACCCCTTAACATTGCTAAGCTCCTGTAACCCCTGTGGCGAGTGCATGCAGCGCAGTATTCCTTCTTACCAGTACAACCCTTCTTGCCAAGAATCTTTAAAACTGCGGTTAAAGCACAAAGTACTGTTCCACCACCCCTATAAACACCCCCCCCCCCCCCCCCCCCCCCCCCCCCCCCCCCCCACCATTCTTTCAACCAATCACAGGCCTGGTCGCTCACCCAGTACAGATAAGCCAATTTCATTTTTTACATTAGTTAACTATGAGTTATGGTCTTGTCAATACTGCAGTCTTTTTATTCTGAAAGTAGCCGAATTTTCCTCAAAATCCCATAGGAAGACATGTTAGACATGTCTTCATATGAGATTGTGAGGAAAATTTGTTCCCTTGTAGGCTCTCGGAGAGCGAGCAGGGCACTTTTCATCACTCCGAATATTATGTCGGACTGGAAGGTAGATGTGGTCTCATTACAACCACATTTATATCTTTCTTCTTTCGGGTCTGGTGGTGGATGCTCACAAGTTATCTTTGCTTACCTGGCTCCTTCAAGAGGACAAGTTGTCTTGCATATGGTGTGTGGCTCTAGAGGTAAGAAGGATGTGAGTGACTGCCCTCTCCACCGTCCCCTCCTCGTCCTTCTAATTTCTACTCCTCTTCCTCCAGGTTGAGGATATGACTCGAACTTACACTTGCCGATTGGGCATTTGATGTGGTAAGCCTGTACATGGAGTTACTTTTTTATTTTTCTTATCAGAATCACAGAAACAATCCTGCTCCTTCTTCTAGCAAGGGGAGAAAGGAGACTGGCAGAAATGCAAACCCTTCCAAGAACTTTGCATTAATGCCTCCAACTAATATTCTTCCCAGCCATTTTTCGGACGAGTTATGATTCCTCCTTGCTCTTACGACCAGGAGGAATAGCCCAGGTGTGCTGAACCCCAGTCAGTTCTAAGAGGCTCACTCGGTTTCCTCCCACCAATCATTGAGTTTTCCTAATATAAACCAAGGGTTTGTATATAGTATAGGGAAAAATCACAGTTTGTTCCTACACCATATACAAACCTTCCGCCCTTTACTTAGGGGATAGATTGTAGCTCAGCTGAAACTACCGGCTTATACATTCTTTTATATACCAAGGTAGTAACTACCGGGCCGATAGTTACCCTCCCGGCAGTGGGGAAGCACCACCTCCCCACGCTCACTGAGTCTCACTTTGATTACAGCTGGCAGTGAGGAAAGACCTCTCTCTTCCGCTCTCGTTGGCTTGCTGAAATTATTCATAACATTCTTTTTCTCTTTCTAGTAGAATGCGAGTATGTCTGACAATATGGTTATGCGTTCCTGCCCTGGTGTCCTGGGCCATAGGTGTGGGACTTTCATGAGCAGGATTGATAGAGACCCTCACTCCCTTTGTCCTTCTTGCAGGGGACATTCCTGTACATCAGAATCCCCCTGTGAGGAGTGTCTTACCTGGTTGCCTGCCCAGTGGGTTGAGTATCGCTGGCGGCGAAGTAAGAAGAAGAAAAGGGATTCTCCACCGAGTTCTTCCTTGAAGACTAAACGACCCAGACCTCTGCTTCCTCGTCGGGGACTCGTCCTTCGGGACCTTTGGCGTCTCACTCTTCCGGGAGTGAAGCGCATAAGAGCGACAATTTAATTCCTGGCCCGCCTTTGAAAGAGAGACACCTGCTCGTTTCCCCTGGTGAAACAGGAAAGCCTGGCCCTTCTAAGGATGAGCCTTGTTTTCCAGTGCATGTTGACGACGCCCTTCGTGTTTTGTGGCCTTCGTTGGGACTTCGTAGCCTTGCCGTCGAAGGAGAGACTTTAGTTGACACTCTCCTCTGTGGCTGCGTCTTCCTCCTTAATCTCCTGTTAAGGAAGACACCCTTCCCTCTGCGGCACAGCCCCCAGAGCCCTCCCCTATGGAGGCTTTTTTCGACACTGACCAGGTCTGTCCTCCTGTCTGCCTGCCCTCGGGGATGTGGGCCCTGGAGCTTTGCCTTGTCCCTGGACGAGGGCCTCGGACTCCTCTTGACAAGCCTTCTTCGAGAGCCAGCAGTGACTCTCAGAGTAGTAGTAAAGACTCCTCTCAGAGATGTGCTGACGCACGCTCTCCTTCGAGAACTACCAGGCCTTCACGCGTAAGTTCCTCGGCTTTGTGTGATGCTATGGGACGCACAAAGGAGCATTCGTTGGATTTACTCTCCTCCGCAATGCGTGATGCTACAGCATGCACAAAGGAGCATTTGTTGGATTTCCTCTCCTCCACAATGCCCGATGCTACAGTACGTGCGCAGGAGGCTTCGCTAATTGAAAACTCCTCCGAATGCGTAATGCTTCAGCACGCGCACAGGGGCCTTCATTGGAGAGAGGTTGCAGAGAAACACTCTCTCCCTCTCGGGGACAATGCGCCCCCACCTACTACACCGCAGCGAGAACTACTTTCTGATGCGCACCATTCATTTGCATGCTGTGTTACTCTGGACAGCGCGCTCCGACAGCACGTGTGATTGTGCATGTGTCCTTTAGACAGCGCTCACCTGTAACGTGCGTTACCCAACGTGCTGCTTCACCGCTCCCTCAGCAACAGAGTAAGTGCTCACTGAGACGCACTACTGCCTGTGTGTTGGCGCGTCACCGGAGCTTTTTCTAAACACTCCAACACCCCCAGCATCACACCCCAGACTCACTCCTTCTTCGGAAAGCTCTTCTTCGTCTACACATGCAACAAGATGCGCAATTTCACCTGTAAAGCGTCAACGCTCTCCAGCGTGTTCTAACGCGCATGACTCTATGCTTTCTCCCGTACGCAAATTTGTGCCCCATTTGCCAGCATGTGCTTAAGCACATTCAGAACCTGTGTCCACGCCCATGCTGACATGCGCTCTTGCTCCTGCAGATACACACACACCTGTAAAACCTTTTTCCTCTGTTTTTTGCAATGTTTCGACACGAAAAACAGACGCCTTGAGTTTGAGTACCCGTCCTCGGAACTTCCATCGTCTGCTCCTCCTTTGGAAGTCCCATCTCCACCTCGTGATCCTCGTAAAGCTGCAACCCAGCCTTCCAAACGTTAGCCTTATAAGCTTTCACCATTGATCAGAGGTCATCGTTCCCCAACTCTCCCTCGAGAACAAAACCGCAAGCGGGCTCCTTCTCCTTCATATGACCTTCCAGCCCCCCTTCCAATTCCTCTTTGGAAGTTGGGAGACCAATTAAGGGGATTTACTATCCCTAAGCTGCCACGAGTTCTTAACGTCAGGCAAGAGGTACTCTGGAAGCAAAGGTATCCCATGACTCCTCTTTATAAGTCCAGACTTCCAACCTCTCGAGGTTCTCAATCTCTAAGAGTTTGTTCCCTTGTAGAGAAGGTTCATATCTCGCCCATCGAGTTCAAACCCAGCCGAGATCCTCCTGACAGGGCTCCAACAGCGAAGAAGAGTGATTCCAAGCATCCAAGGGCTCCTGTGGCTCTGGGGGCCTTGGCTCCCGGACCTTCTGCCGCCCTTCATGTACAACTAGGGACTCTGCCTTCTTCTTCAAGACTGGACCCCTCTCATTCACACCCGGATGCGTCAATGCAGAGGGAGGATGACTTCAACAGGCAACCGACAATTCAGCTGGCTACCTATTGGAACCAGCTACTCCAGCTGTTCCAGAAGATGCGGCAGCTGAAACCACCTTCCGTGTGAGATCACTGGTCTCATCCGGAAGGTAAACGGTCTAGGAGAAGCTCAAACTACTTCTCCGAAAGGCCGTACGTCAGCAGTCGACCTTCTTTATTGCACCCCTCGTGGTGCTCGGTCCCGGTTTGAGCTGCCCTTGTCATCCCTGACAAGGGAGGTTCTGACCAAGGTCGATAGACAAGTTTCAACGAGGAAGGACTCTCTGCGGGCATCTCAGTCCTCTAAGCTACTCCCCTCTGCTTTCCAGAAGCAGAGAAAGTACTATGTGGCCCAAGAGGCTGAGCCTTCACCCTTGCCCATAAAGCTGACGATAACATCATTGGAACCTGGAGTTTCACTCCAGTCACTGCAACACAGAACCTTGATGCTCTCTTCCCAGGAGATGTTGCAGCTCAAACAAACCACGATGGCGGCGTTGCAAGCAGCTTCATGGTTGGACTTTTGGGGCACGGTGGGCTTTCTTGCCACCTCTGAGACTCCGCAGCAGCCTGACAAGCAAGCAGACATGGCCCGTCAGCTCCATGACCTTGTTTTGTCAGGAGGTAAGGCTATGGAGTTCTTTGTCCACCAGCTTGCCAACCTCTGGGTCAACCTGGTGCTGAAGCGCAGGGACGCTGTCTCGTCAAGGCTTGATCGAGCTGTGGACCCTTGGGATGTGACTGACCTGAGGAATCCCTTGCTTCAGGGATCCACCCTCTTTCCATCTTTGGATGTAAAGGAAGTGATCGGAAACTTCAGGAGAGCAAGCCAGGATTCTTTGCTGCACCGCGCAGCAGCTCTGTCGGCCCCAACCTCCTGCTGTTTCTGCTCGACATTGCCCTGGCTCTCCATCTAGGAGGGTTTCTCACCCTCCTGCCAGCAGCCCTTTACGACCAAGGGTGGTCGAGGGCGAGGCAAATGCAACAAGAGGAAGAGAGTCCGCCACGACCAGTGAGGAGGGCACTCCCCCCACTCTGCCACCTGTTGGGGGATGCATGCAAGCCAGATGGACAAGGTGGCAGTACCACGAGGCGGAGGATTGGACACTGACCGTCCTCCGGAACGGGTAACGTATCCTCTGACACGGGTATCGCGTCCTCCGACACAGGTATCGCGTCCTCCGACACAGGTATGGCGTCCCGTTCATCAACTCTTCCCGTCCTCTGATTCGACCCCCGAAGACGTCATCATCCTATTGTCAGGGATCGACGAAGGATCTTGCCCTTCAGGCGGAAGTCCAGGACATGCTGGGGAGGGATGCTCTCGAGGAGGTCCTCGACAAGTCTCTAGGCTTCTTCAGTCGACTTTCTTGCAAAGAAGGCGTCTGGAGGCTGGAGACTGGTCATCGACCTCTTGGCCCTGAATGAGTTCATTCAGCAAATCCCGTTCAGAATAGAGACCCCCAGCACGGTCAGACAGGCCATTCGTCCTCTGGATTACAAGGTGACGATCGATTTAAAAGTCGCATACTTCCAGATCCCAATCCATCTGTTGTCCAGGAAGTATCTTCATCTTGTTGTAGTGGACAGTGTGTTCCAATTCAAGGTCCTATGTTTTGGTCTCTCCACAGCTCCGCAAGTCTTCACTCAGGTGTTCTTCGTAGTGTCGACATGGGTTCATTGCTAGGGCATTCGTCTATTGCGTTACCTAGACGATTGGCTGATACTGACGCCCTCGATGGAACTGCTGCTTCTCGACCAAGACAGGGTTCTGGTGTTTTGTCACGATCTGGGGATCATGATGAACCGCAAAAAATCCTCTCTAGAGCCCTCTCAACTGGTGTATCTTGGTATGATCCTCAACACCATTGCAGGGAAAGCCTTTCCAACACCGGAAAGACTGGAACACTTCTGAAGTGTCGCTCTGCCCTTCCTTTGACAGTCCCAGCTGCCAGCACATCAGTGGCAACAGTTGCTGGGACATCTGGCCTTGCTGAAACACCTTGCTCCAAACGGTCGGATGCACCTTCGATCCTTTCAGTGGGGTCTGAAGAATCGTTGGTCGCAAAGTCACGATTCTACTCACGAACTAGTCCCAGTGGAGATGTGTTGAGGGGCTCCCCTCTCCAGTCGGCTCGATGGTCTGAACTGACCACCAATACAAAATTGAAACACATCCACCCATTGGTGGATAAATGGTCATCTTGTAATGCTACAAGTAGGAGGGATACCATTATTTTAACTAGGCTGCGTATTGGCCATACACATGCAACGCACAATTATTTAATGAAGAGTGGGGAAGGGAGACAGGCCCCTCACTGTAATACCTGTCAAGTGACAATGGATGTTAAGCATATTTTAGTTGATTGTCCTGTTTTTAATCTTCAGAGGAGGACACATTTACTCCAGGACAAACCTTTGAGAGATATACTGGGGGAAAACTGTAATACCCTGAACTTGAGAAAATTTATACAAAGTATTGGGTTATATTACGAGCTATAATTGATTTTATTAATTTATTTATTTATTTTACCCTTTTAATCCTTATTTATTTCACATCTAGATTTTATTGTATGAAAGTGTTGCGATTGATATTAAAGGTTAAAATGGTACTAAATGGTGTGAGTATACAGATATTATGATTGAATGAATTTTGTTATATAGCGCTGAATGGCCTTTGATGCCCCAGTGCTTGGCTTAATGCCTAAATCCTATATTCAATTCAATTCCCCTCTCCAGTCTTGTCCACCCGATCTGCTCCTGTTTACGGATGCATCCAAGGAAGGATGGGGCGCACACCTACTGTAACACCTGGCTTCGGGCCTATGGTCCGACCAGGAACGTCGAGATCATATCAACGTGCTGGAACTTAATGCTGCCTTCCTAGCACTCCAGGACTTCAGCTCTCTTCTGACAGGTCACTTGGTGGCGCTGATGAGCGACACCACCACCATAGTGGCATACGTGAACCGTCAAGGTGGTACCATGTCTCTGCAGCTGAGTCAACTAGCAGTGCAGATTCACAAATGGGCAGCTCTCAACTCAGTAGGGTTGACAGCTCGGTTCATTCCAGGCAAACGGAACATCGTGGCAGACAGTCTGAGCAGGAGGACACACATCGTTGGCTCCGAATGGGCTTTGGCTTTTCGGATAGCGAACAAAGTCTTGACTTTGTGGGGATCCCCAATGATGGACCTGTTCGCTACTGCTCTAAGTCGGAAGTTACCGATTTACTGCTCTCCAGTTTATGCTTTTTCGCCATTTTGCCTGATTAGGCAGGTGTTGAATCGAGTGTGATCCACATATTCCCTGTCCATAACGCTAGTAGCGCTGAAATGGCCTCACTTAGAATGGTACCTGGACCTTCTACTTCTGCTGGTAGGGACTCCGAGAGTGCTTCCGCCACTCCCCGACCTCCTGTGCCAACCTCATGTGAGGATCTTCCACAATACGGTGAGCTTTTTACATCTTCTCGAGTGGAGGTTATCCAGCAGCTCCTCACAGCGAAAGGCTTTTTGCAAGAGGCTGCAACAGCAATGTCAGGATACCTCGGGAAGTCCTCAACATCTGTCTATCTGACCAAGTGGGCCATCTTCTGTGGTTGGTGTCATCAGAGAGGCTGTTCTCCTCTCGGAGCCTCTATCCCCTTGATTGCCGACTTCTTTCTCTACCTCCGGAGAGAGAAGCTCCTTTCGGTCTCGGTGGTAAAAGGCTATTGCTTGGCCTTGAGCCAAGTCTTCAGACTGAAGGGAATTTATCTCTTTCCCGGAGGAACTCTCTATGCTCATACGAAGCTCTGAACAAGGTTGCACTCCAGTATTGGCAAAGCCTCCTCCTTGGGACATCGTTGCTGTCCTCAGGTCTTTAGAGAGAGCTCCGTATGAACCGTTATCCCTGGCATCTGATAGGGATCTCACCCTGAAAACGTTATTTCTTCTTGCCCTTGCTTTCTCCAAACGAGTCGGTGAGCTTCATGGCCTAGCCTATATTGTCGCTCATACTTAGTGCTGGACCAATGCTTGCTTCAGCTTCGTCCCTGAGTTTGTTGCGAAAACCCAGAATCTGGCCCAGGTCGATTCTGGGTTTTCTTTGTTCAGGTTATGAACCTCAGCACAGTAACCAAAGACCCAGATGAGCTACTTTGTCCTCTGAGAACACTGAGGCACTATCTCCAACGGACCAGCTCTACTTGACCCCACCTTACAACATCTCTTTGTAAGTACGAGCCCGTCAAAGAAGAGGGTTATGAGGAATACCATTTCACATTGGATTCGAGAGGTGATTTGCCATTTCCTCCCCCCCTCCCTCTTCTCCACTTGCTGGTACCAGTCGAGTGAAGGCTCATGATGTGCGTGGAATGAGCACATCTCTTGCCTTCAAGAAGAATCTCTGTTACCCAAGTGATGGAAGCTGGCACATGGTCTCGCTCTTCCACCTTCACCAGGTTCTACCTTAGAGCCTGTACCCATAGCTACCTCGACACAACTGACATTGGTCCTGTGGTAGCTGCTCAGCAAGTGGTTTAGCTGCCTCTGTGCCCTCAGAGGTAGGAAGTATCAAATCGAGGATCGAGATTCCGTATCAGGGGGGGGGGGTGAGTGTGAGAGTATGACTGGCCTATTTTCTTTTTACCTTGTCCTCTTACTTGGGGCCACTGCATCGAAACCCGTTCTCCGGCACCGATTTCGATACTAGTAAGCATTCCATGTCTGACTAGTGGTTTTTCTGTAGACACAGGAGTCAGTCTCCACAAACCTTTCCAAGGGGGAGTGTGCTGCAACCCAACAAACCCGTTATGATTATATAGCCTGGTTTTAGTTGCTAGAGAGTTCAACGCTCACGCCTTTGATACCCAGGCCGTCAGCCATCAGGTCGCATTTACCATGGCTCGCAGGGTGAAGGATCCACGACCCCGAGCTATAAGCCCGAGTCCTGACATCCCAGGTTCCATTCTCAGCCAGCGAGACAGGACTTCCATCCCAAGGTACATCCCTACCTTGGGATGAGTCTCCTAAGTAAAGGACGGAAGGTTTGTATACGGTATGGGAACAAATGACAATTTTGAAAGTAAAATGTATTTTTCCCTAACCATACAAACCTGGAGTCCTTTACTTGCATGGTCCCACCAAACACCCACCCCCTTGATTCAGGGGTCATCATCAGAGTCCTGGCTGTAATCAAAGTGACGACTCAGTGAGCTGGTGGGAAGGCAGTGCTTCCCCACCGCCGGGCAGGTAACTACCGGGCCGGTAGTTACTACCTTGGTATATAAAAGAATGTATTGGCTGGTAGTTTCAGCTGAGCTGCAATCTACCCCTAAGTAAAGGACTCCAGGTGTGTATGGTTAATTTTTAAAAATAAATTGTATTTTTCGTAACCAAACAAACCTGAGACCCTTTTCATTAATGCCCACCTCATGCTACCCCTCAATTTAAAACCTGGGCTGAAAGGCAAAGTGGAGTGTTTACATCCACCCGGGCCCGCCTACCAGACTGTAGTTACTGCCTAACCATCTTGCTCAGGAATTTAACGACCGTATTCCAGCCTACGCTGAAAGTAATTCCTAATGTAAAGGACCTTAGGTTTGTATAGTTAGGAAAAATACAATTTACTTTAAAAGATTGTGATATTTTGATGTAAAGCAAGGCAAATATATTATATATATACAGTACAGTAAGTCCTCGGGTTACGCTGGTCTCGACTTACGATGTTTCGTGGTTACGAACGCGCCCCCATAAAAATATAAAAAATAATATTTTGCGTCGTTCCGTCTTACGCGGTTTAGCGTCGTAAGCAACGTAAACAAACGCGAACTAGTTCCAGGCGCACGGCGGAAGAATACGCTTTGTGGGGGAGAGGACGGCGTCGCTTCGCTACGCTCATTCCTCGCCCATACGCCATTTTGGTTGTTTACACTGCCTCTCTCTCCCTCGTGTTGTATCGTTTTTGTAACTTTTTGCTCTTTGTTATGGCTCCCAAGCGCAAGGCGGACTCTTCTGATGGTAGTGCATCGAAGAAAAGAAAGGCCATCACCATGGAAATTAAAGTGGACATTATAAAGCGATCTGAGAAGGGAGAAACGCCAACAAACATTGGCCGCTCGCTTGGCCTTAGCCGTTCGACCGTTGCTACCATTATCAAAGATAAAGAGCGCATCGTTGAACATGTGAAAGGATCTGCTCCTATGAAAGCGACAGTGATAACTAAGCAGCGTAGTGGTCTAATAATTGAAATGGAAAGGTTATTGGTGCTTTGGTTGGAAGACCAAAATCAACGGCGTATCCCAGTCAGCCTTATGGTGATTCAGGAGAAGGCGAAAAGATTGTTTGAAGCGTTGAAAAAAGAAAAGGGGGAGGGAAGTGAAAGTGAAGAGTTTGTGGCTAGTAGGGGTTGGTTTATGCGATTTAAGGCTCGGGCCAATTACCATAACCTTAAATTGCAAGGTGAAGCTGCTAGTGGGGATGAGAAAGCAGCGAGTGAATTTCCTAAAGCGTTGTCTGAGATAATTAAGGAGGGGGGTTATTCTGCTCAGCAAGTGTTTAACGTAGACGAGACAGGTTTGTTTTGGAAACGTATGCCTAACCGCACTTACATCGCCAAGGAGGAGAAGTCAGCACCCGGTCATAAAGCCAGCAAGGAGAGGCTAACTTTACTTCTTGGGGGTAATGCTGCTGGCGACTTCAAACTGAAGCCCTTGTTGGTGTATCAGGCTGAAAATCCAAGGGCACTCAAGGGCATTTGGAAGAGTTGCAGCAAGCGTTGTCAACTTTTGAGGCTCAGGATCCCAACTTGGACAGGTTCACTAGGGTTTCCAGAGGCGTCATGGATTTGATGCAGTGTTACAAGGAGATCTTGGATGAAAAGAGGTCGCTCTCTGTTCAGACTAACCTGGAGCAGTATTTTAAGAAGGTAGAGAGGCCTGCAGGAGATCCTGTACCCTCTACCTCAGCTGCCTCTGCTAATCCAGACTCGCCTGCCCCACAATCTCCAGCACCTTCTGAATGTTCTGCTAACCCAGACTCACCTGCCCCAGTATCTCCAGCACCTTCTGTAGGTTCTGCCTCACCTAAAGACTCACCTGCCCCAACATCTCCAGTAGTATGTTCTGCCTCACCTCAAGAATCACCTGCCTCAGCATCTCCAGTACTAGTATGTTCTGCCTCACCTCAAGAATCATCTGCCTCAGCATCTCCAGCAACTTCTGGAGGTTCTTTTTCTCTTCACTAACCTCCCCCAGTCTCTCCAGCACCGCAGCTTCCTCTCCAGTGTGCAAGCCAATCAAACTAATAAAGGTAAGGAATTGTTCTCTCGTTGTTATTGATAGGTATTTACATTAAATCATGTGGTATTTTTCAATGTTCCGACTTACGCTGAAAATCGTGTTACGATGCATCGTAAGAACGGATCAACGTCGTAACTCGAGGACCCCCTGTACCTACTTGCTTGACGAGTCTGTCATTAATTGTATGGTTAATGGTTAAGGTCTCCTAAGGAATAGCATCATGAATCTTTTTATGTTAAAAGACAAAGGAATTGAATACAAAAAAATTGATCTCCCACTAAAACACTGATTTTAGTAAACAGAGTTAGGTATTTGGGAAGCTAATTATATATATTGTTGTTTACTATTGAGTTTCATAAATAATTTTAAATATTTCTTTGCAGTGGCATATCTAATAATGCTGAGACATTGGATGGGAGTGAATTGACTGAAGTTAGCAGCTGTTATTATTCCACTTCCAGTTCTGAAAGTTGTACTCCTTGTTTGTCTCCTGTACATGAAGGGAAGGAAGGAAATGAACACCTGTCACAATTAGGTAAGAGAATGATCTAAGTAGAGTATGGTTTTTTATTAAGACAATGACAAAGTTACATTTGTATATAGAAGGCAATTGTTTGTCCAAGCATTGTTTAGTAGTATGGTTTCTAACAAAAGATATGGGGCAGGCATTTGAACTCTAAAACGTGAATAAAGGCTGTAATGAGTTTTGGAAATTATTGTAGCAGATAGTCCAGGCTGTAATAACATAAGTGCTAGTCTCATGTATGCATATTTAGCACTAAAAGCAGCTCGTAACATTGCTTGAAATGCCATGCAAAGTAATGCGTATCAACTGTAAGGGAAATGCTAATTTTATTTTGTAGGGTTAAAGAGAGAGCTTTTTGATAGAACCCAAGGAGGAAATCATTGGGTTGTAACACATCTTTATTAAAGAAATCTCTAACAAGACAGTAGGTTTGTTAAAGTAGCTTTGTACACACCAGAATGCTTTTTGCAGAACCCTGTCACATTTTTGCAGCAGATTTTTATTTATGATGCCTAAGAGAATGTAGTGTCAGAAATATAGATTTCATATACGTAAGTACATAACTTACCATAGTAATAACATAGCTAGTCTCTAACTCGCATGGCAACTTTAATTCAAAATTCATGCTAGCTCTTCAATTGTTTAGTGTAGGTGACCAGCCCTGCCCACTAATGGGAATACTGTATCGGGAATGACCAAGCATACAGCCTCATTCTGTTTCTGCCAGTGTAATGTAAATATCAGAACTTTGCTGCAGCTTATTTCATTATTTGCCAGTTACCTAACTTGATTTTGGTGAAGTATTATCACTGATTTCATGTAGCCTGTAAGTTTACAGCTTTCAGGATCTGTATGTATTTTATTTTATCAAGATCTGATTCAAGTTTATCATATTTCACTATATGTAGTAGCAAATTTACAATCTATTGATTATCACCTTTACAGAGTAGAGTAATAAAACGTACACATTGCGTACACTACCATCTTTCCTTTGCAGAGAACTGAATAAGTGTAAGGGCAGAATGTTAGTAAGAGAAACTGCTTTATTTTGGTTTTGCTGGGCTTTTGGAAGAGTTGATGTTCTTGACAGCTGAGAATCTGTTCCAAGCGCCCAGGAATGCTCTCCAGTTCCCCAGTTCTTAGCTCCCAAACTACTACCTCACTTGGCGTCCTGCTAGCTTGGCGTCGACTACATCCTGGGAGTACCCAGTGCCTGGCGCCAGCTCTTCCCACATCATATTTTTCTCTCCTGCTATAGCCCTCTTATTTATTATCCACTTGCTCCTGCACCTGGCTCCCTCACTTACTTTCTATGCCATTGCCGGTCTTGTGTCTGGGTTTATAGTAGTTAACCTTGTAAAGGTGAAGTGTTTTGCAGTGGAGGAAGTGGCTTCTTGGCCTTTGATGATCCTAGACAAAGGTCCCTGTCAGACTCTCGTGCACCAGGGAGGAGGCATGCTGGAAGTCCAAGGTAGGTCGGGGTGTTTACACACAGGTAGTCATCCCCCTCATCCCCTCAGTCGAGCCTGTTGTCCAGTCCCAGATGTCGACAGACAGCCACTGAAAGAGCATCTAACTGGAAGTGTAGTGTAGGAAGTGGCTATCTAACCCTTTCAATCTCCTAAACCCAGTCCCTGACAGACTCCCTAGCACCATGGGAGTCAGAAGGGGTTTGCCCCCTGGTAGCTGCCCCACAGTCAAACCTGTTGTCCACAGGTGTCAATGGACAGCCATGGGAAAGTTGTACTGGATGATGTGCTTTCATTGTCATCTAGTCATATGGACTCCAGGTTGGAACAGAAACGTTAATGACATGTTTTCTTATTAATATTCCGTTGAAGAGGCACTTTTCCATTGCTAGTTGTTTTTCAAACGTACAGCTTTTTCTGAATGCCCAGCAGTGTCAGAGTTCCATTTCCTGTCTGTTTGGTGCCAGCCTACTAGTGACTGTCACCAGTTCCTCATTGGCTCTGCACCAGTTCCTTTTAAGAATATACTACTTTTCTTTCTTGAGTGCCAGTTCTGATTGAATAAGGATCAAGACAACCCTGACTTTAAAGTGGCTGGTGACTGTCCCTGATCACTGAACGCAATTCTACAATGTCAGACCAGACAGCCAGCTTACTGCCAGTCTGTTCCAACTTCATTTCTAGTTCAACTCAAGCCGGTGTTGCTTACCTCTTGTTCTGTCTTGTGCTGTCAAGGACAGTTGAGATGTATGTAATTCAGATATTTCTACTATTTTCTTTGGAATCCCAAGAGGAACAGCTCTGGTGCTCTTTTCTACTGAGACAACAGTCTGCCACAAGAATTTCAACTGCTTTTAGACAGTCTGCTAATTGAGTACGTAGTACTCGGAACATTAGGGAATGAGTCTGCTGGGGACTATGTTCTCCTCCGAGATGTTGGTAAAGTCAGACAAACTTTAAAAGCTTTAGAGAGTTTTGCGATTCCTTCTCTCGTTTTAGAAAGTTTTGCGATTCCTTCTCTCGTTTCATCCAGTTCCGAATTTTCCAATGCAGACAGTAAACTCCTTAACTTTTTTAAATGTTGAAGAGGTTAGCCTCGTCTCACAGCTTTCCTGCAGTTTGCTGCACTTCCATCTCTCGTCCTCGTTTCGTCTTCCTTTGGAATGACTTCTCTCCTGAGCGTTCCCCCTGAACATTCCCTTGTTGAAAGGCTTGACCATTTCCCTTGTTGAAAGGCCTTACTGGACCTCCAAGCAGAAGAGTAAGTGCCATACATCTCTGGATCCAACTTCCTGGTGCCTGGTGCCGATCCCCAAATGCCTGATACCTGTACCAGAGCACTCGCAACTACCTTGACAGTAATAAGCTCCCTCTGAATGCCTACCTCTAGCTCGCAGACTATTTTTCTGTTTAGAGAATTGTCTGATGGCAGGGGAAATCATCACTCCTCTTTTGGACAAAGCCACTGGCTGGGTCAGCAACTACAGTGAACCCCTCATATTCACGGGGATGTGTTCCAGACCTCCCTGCAAAAAGCTAAAATTCTACCTGAATATTTTGATAGTTTTATCACAAAGTGCATTTACATAGTCATGAAATTGATAGGAAAACTCATTATTTAGAGAATATTTCTCAGTAAAAATAATCCGAGTAGGTGAATTTTCTGCGAATAATGGGTGGATATGTTCCATAGAGAAACCCGCAAATAGCAGAGTTTATAAATCATGAGAATGCTAATATGGGGATTCACTGTGGTCCACTCAGTTGTCTGTGTGTGTTTGCACAATGATTTGCAAGTTCACTTATTTTCTTGCAAGTCGTAGGGTCATCAGCGAGCTAGCATAGCCAACAGCTCCCGTTTTCTCTGGATTTAGAGAACAAAGTTTAAGACAGAGAGGAACCAGACTTTCCTTTTGTTCATTCTCCAGAGCAAATGGAAGGAAACCTTGGGTATCGCTTCCTTCCACGTCCACATCCAGACTCAAGAGAGTATCCCAGGTCCGTCTAATGAGACAAGATCTTTTAGTTCTGGATTAAGGCTTCAGCCCCTCCAGCTTAAGTCTTCTTGAGCCTTCGCTCCTCTTTGATTTGTCTTCATTATCTGGCCATGAACCTCAATCTTTCCTGTTTTAGTTGTCACTTAAAGGAATGCTTGAAGGTTTTGAATGCTAGTCCGGTTGGGACAGGGACACAGCCAAACACCATCATTTTTCCCAAAGCCTGGATTTTAGTCGGACCCACAATGGCGGCTGTCCAAACTTATTCTGTTGGAAAGTTCCTTCATCCTCTGGCACTCGTCTAAGATTTCCTCTTAACTCCTTGATCTAGGTTGGGAAGCCTGCTTGAGGAACCAGAGAAGTTTCAGGAACGTATCCCCGTAGCAACAAAACATGCACATCATGTCAAGAGAGTTGAAAGATTCGATTAGAGCTTCAGTGCTTCTTGACCCTTGCGCTCTCCTAGACTGTGGTATCCATTTAGACAAGACCAGCCATAATGTTATTACATTAGCAAGGAGAGAGAGACTTTCTCTCTCCATCAACAGCAAGAGAACTTCTGTGGACAGTCAAAATAGTTTTCTAGTCACTCAATTTATTCAGGCCATCTAAAGTTCTGACGGATGAACTGGGGTGTGAAATTTATTCTTACCCCCAAGTGGACCTTGAATCCCTGGGTTTGTCGGGATCCGTGGAATCTGTTGGGCAGGCCAACTTCGGAACCATTTGCCACATTAAGGAACCTTTTTCTTACTCTTGTATTCTCTAGCTCCAGACCCTTAGCATGTCATGAACAGCAGACACCATGCTCCAAGTTCGGTCCACCTGGAACCCTTACATCTTCCCACCCTTTGACATAGACGAGGGAGTGCTGAGCATTTTCAGGCTCATCGCAACGTTACAATGACCCTCTCGGCCCAGTTCTGTCTCCATGCTATATAACTTGTTCCTACACGGTTGGTGTACTTTCCAAGACCCTTCTCCAATCCATGTCTACTCAGTCATCCTCACTGCAAGAGATTCCACCAAAGGTGGTTCGCTCTTTCCCTGACAAACTGCACACTGTCTGAAAGTTTGTCAGAACAAAGGGTGTTTTTCAGGATGTTCTACAGAGGCCATAGCTGAATACAGTTGTCAGTCTTCTAGCTCCGTCTGCCTGATTAAGTGAGCGTGGTTTCCATAGTAGCTCTCTCAGACTCCCTTGTTCCTTCTTTCGAGACATCTGTGACAAAAATTGTTTGCCTCTTTGATCGGAGATCTAGATCTCTTATTCCATCTTTAAGGGGTATTGAGCTACCTTTATCTCCATAACAAAGTTTGCTCATTAACCCTTGAGTCTTTTAGCAAAGTTCCGTTCTTTCTTCCTCCCTTAAGATTTAAGGGAAGAGAGGACATTTTCAACAACTGAAAACAGTGCTCTAAGCACACAGGAGTGCCCTCCAGCTCCTGAGCTCTACCTCTTCTGACTTCCAACTAATCTGGCACCAGCTCATGCTCCAAGTGACTAGGAGTGTCTTCCAGCTCCCAAGTAGATAGCTCAATTGACACCCAGCTTGCTGGGCGCCAACTTAAGCCTGATGCCAACTTGCCCCTCATCTGTGGCTCTGGGGAGAATAGAGAGCTCTCTATCCAGTTGGAGTCTTCAGGCTTTACCTGAGCAGGATCAGAGGACTGTCCGTAACCTTTAGTGTTTTGGTAAGGGCACTTTTTGCCCTTTGATTAAGAGTGTATCATCCTTCTTGCTTTGTTAACCATCGTAGTACTCCTTCATTACCACTTTAGTACAGGCAGTCCCCGGTTATCGGCAGGGGTTCCGTTCCAATGGCTTGATGATAAGCAAAAATCACCGATAACTGAAAATCAGCAATTTATGGCGCTTATGGTGCTGATAACTGGTTAATGATGCCTCTTAGGTATGTATTGACACCATAACTATTATCGGCACCGATAACTGCAAATCGGCCCATTATGGTGCTGAAAATCACCATAGCACACTAGTGCAAACATTTGCAACCCCTCTAGAAACACTGCAAAACCCTGCAAAAGTTTTATGTTTAATTTATTATGGAAGCTTTAAGCTTTAAAGATTTTCTGTATAAAATCTCTGTTAAAAATGTATGATGCATGTACAGTGGAACCTTGACATACAAAAGTCCCAACTTACGAAAAATTCAAGTTATGAAAACAAAGACGAAGATTTTTTTTGCCTGATTCGAAAATAATTCAGGTTACAAAAGGGTGTTATTGTAAAGTCCTGAGATTTGGCCAGACCACCAAGAACAATTTTAAAACTAGCCTATAACTCTGTAGACTCGCCACCATCCTCCCACTCTCCCTTTGGTTCCTGATGCTAGTCACCGCTGTAAGATCCTGTTCTTCTATTGGTCAGCATCTATCCCATCATTCTCTACGTAAAGGCATCGTTCGGCCACTTCGTCACACCAGCGTTATCGTACACACGCAGAATTTGTTCGTTCACATATACGATTTCATTTGTTAACGTAAATTCGTGTTAGTGATTTCGCTTTGTACTAGATCGTGTTGTGTGAAAACTTAGTAACTAAATTACATATAGTCATGGGTCCCAAGAAAGTTGCTGAAGTTCATGTAAAGAAGAGGATGCTTTCTGTGGAGACAAAGATGGAGATAATCAAGAAGTATGAGGCTGGCATGCGGTTGAGTGTGATCGCTAAGGAATAAGGCCAAAATCCGTCGACGATAGGCACCATCCTTAAGCAGAAGGAAGCCATCAAAGCAGCTACACCTTTCAAAGGCGTGACTATTTTGTCCAACAAGAGGAGGCACGTGTATGATGAGATGGAGAGGCTGCTTCTTGTATGGATAAAAGACAAAGAAATCACTGGCGATACGATAACCTAGATGGCAATCTGCCGCAAGGCCAGCGCTATTTTTGGTGATCTGATTGCTCAGGCCAGAGATGACGGAGGAGAAGGGACATTGACGCCAACCCCAGACTTCAAGGCTTCTCGTGGGTGGTTTGAAAAATTTCGGAAACGGACTGGCATCCATTCGGTGGTGGGGCATGGGGAGGCTGCCAGCTCGGATATGAAAGCGGCCAAAGCCTTTATTGAGATGTTCGACGAGATGATCAACGAAGGCGACAGTTCTCAGCAAGTCTTCAATTGTGACGAGACTGGCCTTTTTTGGAAAAAAAATGCCTCATCGGACGTACATCACGGAGGAAGAGAAGAAGCTACCTGGGCATAAGCCTATGAAAGACAGGCTTATGCTCGCACTATGTTCCAACACCAGTGGGGATTGTAAAGTCAAGCCTCTACTTGTCTATTGTTTGGAGACTCCTCGAGCCTTCAAGGCCCACAAAGTGCTAAGGAGAAGCTTCCAGTGATGTGGAGGGCTAATATGAAAGCCTGGGTAACGAGACTTTTGTTCACCGAGTGGGTAAATCTGTGTTTCGGCCCGACAGTGAAGAAAATCTTGGAAGAGAAGCGCCTCCCTGTGAAATGTCTGCTGTTGTTGGACAATGCCCCTGCTCACCCTCCTGGCCTCGAGGAAGATATCCTAGTGGAGTATTCTTTCATCAAGGTTCTTTATCTTCTGCCTAACACCACCCCTCTCCTCCAGCCCATTGACCAGCAAGAGATATCGAACTTCAAGAAGCTGTATAAGAAACATCTTTTCAAGAGATGTTTCAACATCACTGATACCACAAACCTCACCTTGCATGAATTTTGGAAGGAGCATTTCGATATCGTGATATGCATCCAACTATCGATCAAGCCTGGCAGGAGGTTTCGAGGCGAACCTTGAATTCTTTGTGGAGGAAACTGGCCTGATGCCATATCTGCCCGAGACTTCGAGGGATTCGACGTGGGCGAAGCTGATGCAGATTCAGAAACAGATGACGATCCTGAAACTGTTTCGCAACCAGATCTTGACGAGATCGTTGCTCTCGGCAATTCCATGGGGCTGGTCATCGACGAGGACGACATCAATGATCTCGAGGAGCACCAAGAAGAGCTTACGACGGATGACCTGAAGGAGTTGGAGGCCATGCAACGTAACATCGTTCAAGAAGAGTTGTCTAGCAGCAGCAAGGAGGAGGAGGAGGACCCTATGACAACGGCAGAAATTAAGGATGCTCTAGCTGCTTTTCATAAAGTGCAATCATTTGTACAAAAGAGACACCCCAAAAAGACTTACACAGGTCGTATGCTTGCGCAGTTCGATGACGTTTGCCCGAGTCATCTTAGGAACATTGTGAAAAGCAGGCAGAAGCAATCTTCCTTGGATAGTTATTTTTTAGAGGCCCTCAGTAGGAGTAAGCAAACAGGAAGATCCAAGTGATACGAAAAAACAAAGTTGAAAGTGGTGAAGAAATTGAAATTTTGTAAAAAAAAAAAAAAAAAAATGTAAAGTATAAAAAAAGTAAAATAAAAAAAAATGTAAAAATAAATAAAATTTAATTTTAAGTTTTTTTGTAAAGTTAAGGGTTAACCCTTAAACGCCGAAGCGGTGAAAAAAAAAATGTCTCCCGTGTGCCGGAGGTGTTTCAGAGTAAGCGCGGAAGCGGATAAAATATTTTTTTCAAAAAATCACAGCGCGCTTAGATTTCAAGATTAAGAGTTCATTTTTGGCTCCTTTTTTTTGCCATTGGCTGAAGTTTAGTATGCAACTATCAAAAATGAAAAAAATTATCATTATCATATATAAATAATGCGATATATGATAGCGCAAAAACGAAATTTCATATATAATTATATTCAAATCACGCTGTGCGCGAAACGGCTAAAGGTAACAAGTTACTTTTTTTTTCGTTGTAATGTACACTAAATTGCGATCATTTTGGTTTATAACGCATTGTAAAATGATAAAAGCAACACAGAGAAAATATTATCACAAAATAATGCATGAATTCGTAACGCGCGGCCGTAAACAAATATTTTTTTCAAAAATTCACCATAAATCTAAATATTGTCCTAGAGACTTCCAATTCCTTTCAAAATAAAGACAAATGATTGAATATTACTATACTGTAAGAGTATTAGCTTACAAATGCAGTTTTCGACCATATCTGACGAGTTAAAGTTGACCGAATGTCTATTTTTTAAAAATATATATTATTTATATGCAATTATTTTGGAAATAAGAAAAGCTACAACCTTCAAATATTTTTCGTTTTATTCTACATGAAATTGCGCACATTTTTATATATAAAACTCTATGAAATGCCTAATATGAACTGAGCAAATATTCCGAGAATGGGACGTACGCATTTTGGAGATTTGTGGCGGAGAATCCGTGCGCGGAGGGAAGGAAAGTTTTTTTTTTAAATTCACCATAAATCTAAATATTGTGCTAGAGACTTTGAATTTATTTAAAGATGAAGATTAATGACTGAATATTACTAGACTGTTCAGAGTTTTAGCTTACAATTGCGTTTTTCGACCATTTTGGTAGAGTCAAAGTTGACTGAACGTGGTTTTTTTTCTATTTATCGTGATTTATATGCAAATATTTCAAAAATGAGAAAAGCTACAACCTTCAATTATTTATTGTTGTATTCTACATGAAATTGCGCACATTTTCATATATAAAACTTTATGTAACGGCTAATTTAAAATGGTGCAAACATTACCACAATCGCACGTATTATTTTTTCGGAAGAGTTACCGCGCGGACGTAGAGAATGTTATTTTTTCATAAATTCACCATAAATCGAAATATTGTGCTAGAGACTTCCAATTTGTTGCAAAATGAAGGTAAATGCTTGAATATTACTAGAATATAAGCGTTTTAGCTTACAATTGCGTTTTTCGACCATTTCGGTAGAGTCAAATTTGACCGAAGGTTGAAAATTTGTCACTTATCATTTTTTATATGAAAATATTTCAAAATTTATAAAAGCTACAACCATGGGTTGTTTTTAGTTGTATTGTGCATGACATTGCGCACATTTCCATATATAAAACTTTATGAAACGGCTAATTTTAAAATGGTGCAAACATTACCACAACCGCATGTATGATTTTTTTCGGAAGAGACCGCGCGGACGTAAGGAAAAAGTTTTTTCATAAATTCACCATAAATCGAAATATTGTGCTAGAGACTTTCAATTAGTTGCAAAATTAAGGTAAATGATTGAATATTACTAAAATATAAGTGTTTTAGCTTACAATGCCTTTTTTGACCATTTCGGTAGAGTCAAAGTTGACCAAAGGTTGAAATGTTGGCACTTATTGTTATTTATATAAAAATATCTCAAAACTGATAAAAGCTACAATCATGAGTATTTTTTTGTTGTATTCTACATAAAAATGCGCACATTTTCATATATACTGTAATACTCCATGTAACGGCTAATTTAAAATGGTACAAAAATTATGTCAAAGTGACGAAATAATTTCCGAGATGTGTCACAGATACTTTTTAGTGCGGCAAGAAAGAAATTCGCGCTTGCGCGCCTGCGTAACGATTGTAAACAAAACAACACCTCGATCCGTTAACTCCCAGCATTCCCCAAGGCGCGTGATTCAAAAGTTTTCGGCTGGTAGGCCTATAAGTATTTTTCCACGAAATTTAAAAAAAAAAATTTTTGAGTTGACGTATGGTACGTCCATTTGGCATACGGGAGACATTTTGACTCAACGTTTAATACGTCCATTCGGCGTTTAAGGGTTAATGTTTTCTGCCATTTGTTAGTGTTTCGTAAAGTTTAGTGTTAATATTTTCTGCCTTTTTTAATGTGTTTCGTAAAGTTAAGTGTTCATGTTTTCTGCCATTTGTCCTCCTCCACTGTCACCACTTTTGGAGATCGCCTCACTCGAAAGGTAAGGTTCTACATTTTACTACATAGTACGTATGTACGTACGATATTTCTTGTACCATGTACACTAATACACTTTATTTACAGGTACATGTAGTATATGTAGTTTTAAGTTGGGTATTGAATGGTCCAAATTGTTGTATTTCATTGTTTATTGGTCAATTTAGCTTTATAATAAAACTTACTGGGGTGTTTTTGTAGTGCTTGAAACGAATTAGGCAATGTACATGTAAAATGTGGTTCAAGATATGAAAAAATCAGGTTACGAAGGCCGCTTCGGAACGGATTAATTTCGTATCCTTAGGCACTACTGTACTATGATATGAAATTACAGCACATACAGTTAATATACTTTCAGAAGATGTGATCCCATCCACACTTTTTAAAGATGATACCCCTTCAGAGTTATACCTCACATGACTAGCGAAGGACACTCTCTCTCTCTCTCTCTCTCTCTCTCTCTCTCTCTCTCTCTCTCTCTCTCTCTCTCTCTCTCTCTCATTGTTGGCCCTCACACAAGTACATAATTTTAAATGGATTTAATTTTATATTCAACCTCTGCAAACATTATGTACATAATTTTTTCTTTATTTTATTGAATTGTGTAGCTTTGTTATGACTGACTTATGAAGTTTACCTAGTGACCCAAAGAAAAGTTCTTTTATAAAGGAAATTACAGTAACTTTGATTTCATTTAAAAGTTAGCTTAATACTTAAGGAGCGTGATTATGGTCATATTTAGTGTTCAAACTCTAGAAGCAAGCATTTATTAGCATTTTTAGAGACTGTGCCAAACTTATGCGAAACTTCCATTTGCGCAGGATGGTGTGGGTCTGGAACCTAACCTCACGTAAGTTCGGGGTATTACTGTACAGGAAGATGACAAAGATGACTTTTCATACATGATTCAATTGGGGAAATGAGAGAAAATTGGTTGTGTCAAAGTACAAATTTTAGAGTTTAATCTTGGAGATTGATCGATGTAAATGTATGCAATTTTTGTAAGGGTAACTTTGATTTATAGATAATTCTAGTTTACATAGCAAATGAATCCATGTATGAGTCGACTAGAAAGCTGAATCTTGGTCACAAAATCCAAGGATATTGCAAGACCCCCTGAGGTGGGAATGAGATAAGTCACCAGAAAGGGTAAGGAATTCGCTGATCAGTTTAGAGAAGGTGAGAGCAGTCAGTAGCCCAGTCTTGAGGATCAAATCCAGAAAGAAAACAAAAACACCAAAAGCGAGGTTCATAAGGAGGCCAGGCAAGGTGGTGCAGCATCATTCTCAACTGGAGATTATCAGAAGCCCATTTAATAGACTGACCAAAAAGATGAAAGTAGGTTGGAAATATTCTTAAAATGTGTTGGAGGAACTATGGTGAGAGGTTTGAGCAATAAAGCTTTTTAAGAGCCAGGAGAGAACTTTATGGTGTTATTCATCAATAGAAAGAAAGCATCTGTCATGGGAACAGCAACCTAAAATGGTTTGAGAACTCTGTTGTTCTCGCCAAGCTGTGAAAATCGTCCTCTTTGCCTGGTAAATGAATAGTTTCTGTTGTGTCTTCATAAAAGCCATTGACTGAGTAACCAACATGTATGAAGATGGCAGTAACTATGGATGAATGTGACACAGATGAAAGTGTGTAGATCTCCAGAACATTCCTGTCAATGGGAGGAAGCCTTGGACAGTCTGCAACAAGATCCAGGTGGTCTGGGAACCACTCCTACTATGTCCAAAAAGGGGAAGATGAGTTGTATAAGTGTTGTTAATATTTTCTCTAATACTATGTCTTAGCAGTCCGAATACATCAGGCCTTCCCATGACTTGCTTGGTGTCTAATGCCCAAACCTCTGGTTCCAGCTGTGTAGAGCTATATAGTTAGTCTCTTGCAAACAGATTTCGGCAAGGGCATCCCTGACATTTGCTACAGGACATTGTAGATGTTTGAGTGAACAGAAAATGGTAGGTTGAGACTGAAGATGGTTGACATCTCAACTGCATATTAATGACCAATAGAGGAATCCCCATCAGACAAGACTAGAAACTTTAGTGTGGTAAGGCATTGTAGAATTATGAACTGCAGTTCTAGAAGGACTAGTGTTATACACACACTGCTGAATGCACAAGAACCAGTAACTGACACGCTGATCCACACTTGCACACACGTAATACACGTACGTATAGGTCTTAGTGCAAAGACAACATACATGACTACATGAATTACCATCCCAACTCACACAGGTATGCTAAGTTGTGAAAGTCTTCCTCAAAAGCTACCAGAAGAATAGTGTACCAAAAGAAATACACTATCACAATAAAAATACAAAATGACTTTATACTTGGCAATGAAAAAAATAGAGGCAGTACGAAATGCAGAGCTGAGACAGAAACCGAAAACCTGAAGTCACCATTAATGTGAAATGGAGCAAAAGGAAAATAAGGACTAAGCAAGGGATAAAAATTACTCTATACAGCTCATTTTAAATCTGGGCAAATGTAACAACGCAAGCAAGAATTACATAGTGAGTGGAATTATGCAGCAACACTGAAGTTTTTCAGTGAGTTGAATTATTTGAATGATGAAATATCTGTGTAACCAAGAGCAAGGCCTTAATGATTAGTTTTTTGTAAGAACTAATATAACTGTCCTCTTGGCTTAAGGATTCGTGTTTAAAATGGAGGTTCTTGGGGAAATAGTGCCTTGTTTCACAAAGCTAGAATATATCATATAGAAATGAACATGCTTAAAATGAAATGGAAAAATATTATGCTGGAGAACAGATGGTAAACCAGGGGTATGCCATGCATAGTTCTTTGAATGAAAATAAACATTGTGACCTGTATTTCAACAGAGGGGTATTCTAAATAAAATTCAGTACATAAATCATCTTGAAAGGATAGTTAAAGCACACTACACAAGGCAAGCATTAAAAGCTGAGAACAAGGGGAGAGTGTAAAGAAACAGTTCTTTATCCTGTACATAGGTGGTATTAGTTTTTTGTAATATTGCTTTGAATTGTGCTTTTGAATACTGCAGTGAACAGGGAATGTTGTTTAGGACCTGGCCTTTGTTCATACGCAAACAAACCTGAGGTCTTAACAATAGGATAATTTCTAGCACCTAGCTAGATCCGGTTGAAAAACAGATGAAAGCAAGGAATCTTGTGATATCTGGTAACGCATGTGTAGATCGGGTGAAGAGTGGTCGAGGACCACTCACTTACGCCACCGTGTCAGACTTTTCTTTAACCACCTGGGCGAGAGTCATGCTCAACCTCTCTTGGCCTTTACCTGGTTCATTACCCATTTCGCTTGTGTTGGGTGTGTGCGTGTGTGTGTTTGGGTGATATTATGGCTGCTTCTGCTCATTCTCGACCTCGTCAACGTGTGTGCCCTGGAATTCCAGGTTTTCCGTGTTCTCGTTTTTTGGCTTTGGCGGCGACCGATCCCCACATCACGTGTAGCAGGTGTCCGCTCTAATTTTTGTACTATAATGAATCCTTGCACAGAATACCGGGCATGGCCTAAAGAGCAGTGGAAGTCGTTATATAGCAAGAGAGAGCATCGGAGGGTTTCTACTCTTCCTTCATGGGAAGTTTTTTCGCTTCTTCCCAATGCTTTGTCTCCTGCAGTATTCACCCCCCATAGTAGCGTTGTTCCTGTTTCTCCTTCCTTTTCTTCCATTGATTCGTCGCTGGAAGTATCGGGAGGCTACCAGGCTGATGTTTATATGTCGCCCTTTTTCTTCGGGAGTTAATTTGATTCTCGGGAAGGGGAGGCTTTTTTATCATTCTCATTTATTCCAAGAGTCGGAGGCGTCCAAGATGGCGGCGATTTGGAAGACGCTCAGGTTAGGGGGTCCCCCGTCCTTAGAGGGGTTGCTTGCACACTTTATGGAGGCTTGCTACCCCCTCCTCAGGCTAGCCAGGCCATCCCCCCCTCCTCCCGGCCTCATCTTCGTGGGTAGCCAAGGTCAGCCATCTTGTATTGCTCCGCTGCTACTTCTTCAATTCGGAGGGAAGCCGTGGCGTCAGCCCCGTTGATGAGATCACGGGATCTGTCGTTGTGTATTCCTCCGCCAGTGGCGTCTGATTCCCCTTCACACGGAGGGGAAGCTGTGACGTCATCACCACTTGTGACGTCGCTCCCATTGATGACGTCACTCCCAGTCTTCTCCTCTGCACTGCATCTCTCAGCTGTGACGTCATCCCTGCCACCCAGTTCGCTATATCTCCCTTCCATGTCATCAGAGACTTATCTTGCAGATCAGTCTGAGGTTATATGCCAGGCAGTGCTTGAGATATTGGACTCTATTTTGGATAAGTTGGCTGCCTTGTCAGTTGGGAGGACTGGAAGGAAATATGTTGCTTCGTCCCCGCCTCCTGCGAAGAGATCGCCTAAGAACCAGTGCTGTCTTCCTCTCCGTCTTCCCCCTCTATGCCACGTTGGCGTATCAAGCGTTGGAAGGCTAAGGACTTTGCTCTTCGCCTACGAGGGAGGAACAACGTGGACATGTTCTCGAGAGTGTTGGTGTTTCGGAGAGTGTTAGTGTTTCTTCCCTTGTGCAATCTGCAGTGGCTGCTGCGTTGTCAGCATCGAATCGCGGGCGTATTGTAACCTCCCCCATCCGTGCACATCACGAGTGTGTTGCAACCTTCCCCGTCCATGCACATCGCGAGTGTTGCAACCTCCCCTGTCCGTGCACATGATGCAAGTGCTCCTTCTTCTCCAAGGCCTATTTGTCACAGTCAGGATCTCAAGGCGCCTGTCAAGAGGTCGAAGGTGATGAGCTCAGAGTTGGTGCAGCAGGAGTGTTTGCCTGCCCCTCTCACTGGTGCTTCCAAGTGTTCGACTCTGGGGGATTCTCCTTCGATCTCGAGTGTTCGGGATTCCTCTCCAACTCACGTTCGTACGTCTGCCACGCCCGTGACCATTCATGGACATGTTAATGAGCCATCTGTTGGAGGAGTACATAGTGATGTTCCTATACTCGGTTTTTTTCCATCTGTCCAGCCGCCTGTGGTGTTTGTGTATGGTAACACTGCGTCCGGGGCTTTAGATAGTCACATTCAGCTTACATTCAACAACAATAATAACTATATCCTATTTCGAATATTTACGGTGTAATTCGCATACAGTAAATTATTAAAACGCTTTTCAGTTGCAAATGTACACCCAAATATCCTTTTATTTACCTAAAATTTACACATAGCGTAATTATTTAAAGCCAAGGAAGCAGTGTTACCATGTGAAAACAACACAGGCGGATGGACAGATGAAAAAAAAGAGTATAGTGTTAGTGGTTTCGTCTCGGGGTCCAACGCGTGGACCCAGCCCAGACAGGTTAGTTGGTGTTTCAGGCTGTTTGGCTGCTGATCCTTTCATTAATTTTAATGGGGAAGGTGCCCTAGAGGAGCCCACACATTCTTCTCATCGTTGGTCTCCGTTGCTGGAGGAGCCTACACATTCTTCTTGTTGTCGGTCTCCGTTGCTGGAGCAGGAGGAGGGAGACACGCAAGAGTTTTTGTCTTCCTTTTCAGAAGTTGTTGATCTCCTTCGTGGATTCAACAATTTGGAAAGGAGGACTCAGGCTCGGTCGTCTTACAATCCTTCTTACTGGGAAGCCTTGGTGGGAGCTACACAGAATCCCAAATTATCTCTTCAGCTTCCCTTGCCGAGGCATGTCCAGTCGGTCTTGCATAACGCCTGTTTCGGACCAGGACGGTTCGCTTCGCTCTACGGGCTCTGCCTAGCTACTACTCCCACCTCTCACGAGACATAAGAAGTACTATGCTATGAACTCTGCATTTTTGATCTCGCTCCATCTTAGCCCAGACGTCATTCGCCAGAAGCCGGGATTGACTTTGGAGCAGGTGAGGTCAGTGGCTCCGTCCTTGTCTCCGCAAGATGCCTCAGCATTGGAATCTATGGCAGCCTCCGTGTTGCAGACAGTTTCTTGGGTGGACTTCTGGTCTGTGGTCATTGCCAAGATAGCCTCTGACAGGTCCCCAGAAGGGTTGGTGAGTGCATCCTCGCTTGCCAGTCTGTTGCAGTCTGGAGGCAAGGCGTTTTCGTATATGGCTCACCTCTGTGTTAATTTATGGGCTAACCTTCTTCTGATTAGAAGAGACACGGCTTTGTCTAGGATGGAGAGATCAGTTGACATGGAGTCTTTGGTGGCATTGATGAACGGAGATCTGTTGGAGTCCCAATTTTTGTTTTCTCGGACAGAGCTTGAGAATGCGATAGACCGGCGCCGGGCTGACACCAAAGACAGACTGGTGCACCAGGCCGTGTCTAAGTCGGAGTCTCGTCCTCGGAGACGTCCGGCTCCTCCTCTCCCCCTGTCCAGCAGCAGTCAAGGAGATCGTCACCTGGTAGGCCGTCGAGGAATTCGAGTTCGGCAGGGCCTTCCTGTTCGACTCAGCCTAGGTCAGAGGATCAACGCCCCTTTTGCTCTTGATCCTTAAGCCAAGAAGGGGCCTAAGGAGCAGAGGTAAAGGGGGTCGTCAGTAGGTTAGGCGCCTCTCCCTCTCCTGCGCCACGGGTGGGGGGTTGCTTGGCTGGCCATTGGGCCAAGTGGCAGAGTTATGGGGCGGAGAAGTGGATGGTAGATATCCTTCGGGTGGGGGTACCTACTGCCGTTCAACTTCTCTCCTCCTCTGTCGGACAAGCCGCAGCTCAGGAAAGCATATCCTTCAGATTCTCTAAAGTTCTTGGCTCTTCGAGAGGAAGTGCAGAAGATGCTGGACAAGGATGCGATAGAGGAAGTGGTGCGTCCGTCTCCGGGGTTTTACAGTCACATCATCTTGGTGCCCAAGGCGTCGGGAGGATGGGGACCTGTGATCGACTTATCCACCTTGAATCACTTCATCAGGAAGACACGGTTCAAGATGGAGACCCCACGTTCGGTGTTGGCAGCCATGAGGGAAGGTGACTTTATGCTGTCGATAGACTTAAGGGATGCATACTTCTAAATCCCTGTTCATCCGACGTCCAGAAAGTTCCTTCACTTCTCTCTTGGGGACAAGGTCTTCGAGTTCAAGTCTTGTGCTTCGGACTGACAACAGCCCCTCAAGTGTTCACAAGGGTCTTCTCTCTTGTGTCAAGTTAAGCCCATGCTCAGGGGATCCGTTTGCTGAGGTACCTCGACGACTGGTTGGTCTTGGCAGTTTCCAGGGAAAAGCTGCTGCAGGACAGGGATCGTCTACTTCGGATTCTGTCTGGAACTTGGCATCGAAGTCAACCAGGAAAAGTCGAACCTCATACCCACCCAGTCAAAGGATGCTCTATCTGGGCATGGTCATTGATACGACAGTGGCAAAAGTTTTCCCGTCGGATCAGAGATTGGAGAAGTTGCGGGTGGTGGCGCGTGACTTCCTGTCAGAACCACATCAGTCAGCTCATCAGTGGCAGGTTCTTCTGAGAGTGTTGTCTTCCTTGGAGAAGCTGGTCCCTCATAGGCGTCTTCATCTTCGGTCTCTGCAATGGAGACTGGGAGGATTCTGGTCTCCGATGGGGTACTCGCCCGTTAATGGTTCCTCTGTCTTTGGAAGTAAGAGAAGACCTTTGTTGGTGGTTGGACAACCAGAATCTTTCGAAGGGTTTCCCTCTGTGTTCTCTTCCACTGGGCTTCCTTCTGTTCTCAGACGCCTCCCTCGCAGGTTGGGGCCTCATTTAGGCAGCCTCATCGCTTCAGGAGTTTGGAGGACAAGCAGCAACATATCAATGTCTTGGAGTTGAAGGCAGCCTTCCTGGGTCTGAAGGAGTTCCAGGAGAAGGTAGAAGGCCATTCTGTTGTTCTCACGTCGGACAACACCACGGTGGTGTCGAGGCTCACCAGTGGGCGGTCAGCAATTCGGTAGAGCTCTAAGCCAGGTATATCCCAGGCAAATGGAATGTGGTCGCAGACAAACTCAGTCGTCAGGGTCAGATCCTAGGCACAAAGTGGTCCCTTCATTAAGTGGTAGCAGACAAGCTTTTCCAGATTTGGGGGAGACCCATGCTGGACCTTTTTGCGACTCACGTCAACAGGAAGCTGGAGATATTCAGGTCAGTGGTCTCAGATCCTTTAGCATTGGCAGAGTGTTACGAACCGAGAGAGGTCCGCTCCAAGTTCGTTATAATGATAAACAAAAAGAATTCAACACCAACAGTCGAAACTGGGGATACGAATATAGAAAGAAACACTAACACAACAAAGGTTTATTTACAAGCTTACTAACAAAGATAAATGCAGAATGGTATCTCCTATTTACATAAAGAAGGTAAAATCTTACAATGCGTGAACTGGGGAAGAAGTGAGGTAATTCAAATATTTGCTGGCCAGTTTTGCGACTCGAAGCGTGGCTTCACAAAAGGAGAACAGCGATTGCAGACTTCTTCTTGACTCCGTATTGCAGAATATAATGTCTATTCTTGATACTTGAAGGGTAGGAACTTCTCTAAACCTCTTGCAGAACGTTTCTTCTCTGAAGTCTTGCTCTACGTCGAAATGCCTTAGTCGTCCACTCCCAGACGACTTGACCAGATCCTGATTAAACTTTCGAGCGCCTTTTTCTCTCTGATCCTTCGTTGGTTCCTTCTTCTCTTATCTCTCTCTGACGCTCTCTGCTGCTAATCTCTCACTGATAATCTAATCTGTGCTCTTACTGATGATCTCTTACTCTGTGACTAACTGATGATCTGCCTTCTCCTACTTCGGCCATCGTATTTATACGGCATTCTGGGGGCGGGGCCTGCAGGGGAGGCGGAGCACGACGTCACAGACTCCCGAGATTACCGGAACGATTTAGAAGTATCTAGATGAGGTATTGCATCAGAAATCGCGGCGTTTCTCACGTCACGTCAGCGCCTGTCAAGTTCCACAAAACTCCTGCCGATTCTAGAACCATCATGAGAACAGGCACCTCCAACTCATGCGCGAATGCCTTCTTGCTGCAGAACTTCTCGAAGATGCGTTTTCCTTTCCTTTAACTTGAAATTACTTGCTATGAAGCAATTACCATGACACAGAGGGTGCATTCCAACATCCCTGGGACAACCTGGAGGTGTATGCCTTCCTCCGTTTTGTTTGATCCGTCAAGTTCTGAACAGGCTAATGAGTTCGGATGACTTTGGTAGCCCCTCTGTGGCCTAAGGTGGAATGGTTCCCAGATCTGCTGTCGTCGTTGTTGGAGGTTCTGAGGGAGATTCCCCCTTTGTGACAACTCCTGTGTCAGTCCCATGCGGAAAGGTTCCACCAGTCAGTAGAATCCCTGTCTCTTCACAGTTGGAGGCTATCAAGTATCTCCTCCAAGCGAGAGGCTTTTCTCAGAGAACAGGGCATATGGTCCAGCAGTCTCAGAAAGTCGACCTCCACGGTTTACCAAGGCAAATAGGCGATCTACTGTGATTGGTGTCGTAAACAGGGTTTTTGTCCACTCGCAACCTCTATTCAGCGAATAGCAGACTTTTTAACCTTCCTCAGAGACGAGAAACGTTTGTCCGTTTCTGCCATTAGAGGCTACAGGGCAACCGTGAGTTTGGTGTTAAGCCTTAAAGGTATCGACATCTCCTCTTCCTGGGAACTTTCCTAGCTAGTTACAGGGTTTGAGCAGTCAAGTTCTCCTAGAGAGCTCAAGCCTCCGACGTGGGATTTTTCCTTGGTTCTCAAGAGCTTCACTAAGAGTCCATATGAGCCCTTGCGTCGCTCATCTGACAGGAACTTGACGCTCAAGACAGTTTTCCTTCTGGCCTTGGCATCTTCCAAGAGGATAGGAGAGCTCCACAGTCTGAGCTATCAGGTGAAGCCCACCAGGGGTTGGGGGTTGGTGTCCTTCGAATTTGTCCCAGAATTCGTGGCCAAAACCCAAAATCCCTCTGTGCACGATGACAGGTTCACTCCATTTTCCATTCCATCACTGAATGACTTTGTGGGTGGTGATGCTCAAAAGCTTTTGTTGTGCCCTGTCCAGGTCCTGCATTGCTATCTTAAAAGGACTCGGCACTTTAGACCAGGCTGCCGCAGACTTTTTGTTAGCACAGGCATACTTGACTCTTGATGATTCCATCACCATGTCTGTGCAGGCTAGAGCGCATGACGTTAGGGGTAGTATTGGTCCCTCTCTGGCTTTCAAAAAGAACTTGGCTGTACATAGAGTGCTGAGCGCTGGTACTTGGTTACACCAGTCTACGTTCACCTCTATCTATCTAAAGGATGTTGCCCACAGATCTGCGGACACGTTTTCCCTGGGTCCTGCGGTGCTGCCCAACAGGTTGTGTAACTCATAGTTGCCCTTAACAGGGTACTTTTGTATTTTACCCAAGATGATTGTGTGGATGAGAGAATGAGTGAGTTGGCTGGTCTCCTACTTTCTCTTGTACCTTTCCTTCTTCCTTCGGGCAAGTTAAGGAATAGACACGTCATTCGCTGGACTGGTCTGAAAGAGGTGAGTAAGATAGTCATACTGATAGTGTGGTCTCGTAGTATACAAATATCAAACCCTCTATTCGATAGCATATGCTCCACTCCTTGGCAAAGAGGAGTTGGGAGTAGTACAAACCCTGGTGTATTGGTTTGCTATTGGACAGTCAAAGTTTCTCTTTGGTTCCCTATACAATGGTCCTCCCATATATCATTGTACATCACTCAGGGTCTGAGTGGTTAGATATCAATTTATCTAGCTTTTCATCGGGCTTCAGTCCCTCTCCAGAAGTCATTTCTTCTGAAAGCTGGACTGGTGGGTAAGCCCCCAGCCAGTTTAGGATGCCTTGTACCTCCCTCCAAGTATAAGTCTATCCGATTGTTAAGACTGAAGGTTTGTTTGCGTATGAACAGATGACAAATTTTCTAAGACAAGTTGTATTTTTCATAGCTACAAACCTGAGGTCTTAACATTATACTGCCCGCCTCTAGCCGCCCCTCTGTGTGTTAAGACATCCCAAGTTGGGAAGACTGACGCGGTGGCGTAGGTGAGTGGTCCTTGACCACTCTTCACCCAATCTACTCATGCGTTGCCAGATATCACAAGATTCATTGCTTTCATCTGTTTTTTAACTGGATCCAGCTAAGTGCTAGAAATTATACTATTGTTAAGACCTTAGGTTCATAGCTGTGAAAAATACAAATTGTCTTAGAAAATTTGTCTTATTTATTTTTTTTTTCTTTTTAATACGTGCTGTAATCTTTTGGATACAAATTGTATGAATGTTTGAATTCTGGTAGAGTACTTCATGTAGGTAGCTGTATCTTCCTGTTTTCTTTGTGGGCTAATGAGCAAATGTTCTGTATTTTAGAAGTGGTACTGTACAGTGTTTTCTTTATTAGAAATTAGTTCATGGTACTAAAATTCAATTTGATATGCATTATTAATTTTTATATTTTCCTGCTTTTTTTTCAGTACGAGTCCTTAGGGACGAGATGCATCAGTCTTATCTTGATTATATAACTGTCAGGAGAATGCTAGCACTAGCCAACAGTAGAATTCGTGGTCCATTAACTGGCATGCCTGGCATGATTCCAGGTGTTAATGATGTAGGGTTAGGTGGAGCACCACAGATGTCAAGTGCTAACAACCCTGTGAAGTTTGGATGCAGTGCTGCTGCCAGAAATGAGGATGGAAGTGGTAGCAGATCAGATGGACCTGCAAATGGTGCTGCTGAAGGTTTGGGGCGCTTATCATTTGGAGGATCTTTCAATGGGTTTCCACCTTTCCCAAACTTTCCTCTAGGTAAGTGCTCGGTAAAAATGTTGTCAAGAGCTTCATGTCAGTGATCAAGAATCATAGACTGGTCCAAAGCTGTTTGGAAGATAAAGTTCCATGAAAATAGTAGTGTGGATAGGAAACAGCATGTCTCTTGGCTTATTATGTATGATAGTCATAAACTGATTACTTCAGTTTGTAGTTAATGAAACGTAGTTACCAAGCAGACAAATGTTCACATGAACTAAGTCATTCCTTCACTATTGTTATCTTTCCCATAATTGGCACCCTTGTTGTTCAGGGTATAATTGGCAACTGTTATTCAGGTAGGTCTTTGGGACCAGAAGTTGGGGTCTAATTCTGATTGCCTGTATTCATTGGGCAGTCTCATCTGTCCTTGATTTTTTTTTTTTTTTGGCAAACAAGAACCAGCAAAGTTTCTTTATCATTATTTTCCTTATACAATATGCATTCTGTATTGACTTCTATTCCAACTTACTGCTCGGCTCTTCTAACTGCTGCTGTACTATTTGTGTACCTAGGTTAACTCTGGAGTTCATATTTTAATCCAAAAATGAGAGTGGTGTTGGTCTTGTCAACCACCTAGTAATGTTTGGACCCGAGATATCAGTATGCTAGTCATTAGGGGTGGGATTACAACTGACTCATTGATTCCTGGGATGGGCAGGCTCTGGGGAGACTCCAGCATTCTGTTCATTTTGCCCTTCAAGATAATATGATTGGGAATGATTGTAGCATCAAGGCAAAGATGCTGTGAAGAACCTGTAGTACATTTACTGGTACAGAATGTGTATAGTGTCAGGTGAAGAAAAGTTGTGTTTAAGGAAATTAAAGGAGAAACATATGTTGCTGATTGCAATGCTAATTGGGTGAAAATTCAGTATTGTAGATAAGAATTACTTTGATCCCAGTGTTGTGGCTTTCTGCAAGAGGTTTCCAGAAATCATTTCATATTATAGACTTAAGTCACCTCAGTTATGTAGTCCTGAGAAAAATTAACTTTAAATCTGACTGATTTAAGTAGCTTTTCTCTCGAAAGAATTTTTAATTATAGTTTTAAAAGTTATCCTGGTACGATTTATTTTCAGGTGCTGGATCAGGATTTGGAAAAAGTGGCTTCCCTGGACCCATTGATTTCTTTCAGTCTCGTTTAAGACAGGCACGAAATGAACCTTACAGTGTACCTTCAAGTAGGGAAAGATATTTGAGGCAGCCACATGACCAAATGACTCCTGGGATATGCTGCAAATTTGTTTCCAAGTGCAATGGTAAATGCAGCCATTCGCAATGCAGTTAATTTGTCCATATCTTCCATTGGAAATTTTAGTACCAGAGGTTTGGCAA
This sequence comes from Macrobrachium nipponense, assembly GCF_015104395.2. Taxonomy (NCBI): domain Eukaryota; kingdom Metazoa; phylum Arthropoda; class Malacostraca; order Decapoda; family Palaemonidae; genus Macrobrachium; species Macrobrachium nipponense. The sequence continues at coordinate 6,852,430 of NC_061104.1, forward strand.
GTGATATGAGTTTATATACAGATCCAACAGTAGCAGTTGGAGTTAATGTTACTGTTGCCTCACCATCAGAAAGAAATGTTAATGCAAATGAAACTATAAACACTGTAAATGATGAAACTAACAATCCAGTCAGCAGGAATGATCTAATTCCTAGTGTTAGTGTTGCAGTGGATTTGACAAGAGAAGCAATTACTTCAACTAATGCCCAAGATACTAATGATGCAGCTACAGAGGCATCTGATAATATTAGTGTCAAGCCAATTGGTGAAGACCGTAAAGAAAATAACCCTAGTACTGAACATGGTGATGCATGGAATAGCTCAAATAGTGTGGCCAATGGTCATGCAGTTAATGGTATCGAAGCTGTTCAGAATACTGGAGCAACATCCAATTTTGTTTCAGGACCTGCTGCTTTACCTGACATTGTAAGATTTATCAGTTCACCTAGTGAATTCAACATGACTAATACTACAGCAGCTACAAATCTGAGAAGAGGAATGACAATTGGAGCTTCTGGAGGTGAAGTTAACTTTGCTAATGAAACAGCAACTGCTAATCCAACAGCAGGAATGTCATCAAGTGCTTCTGGAGGCCCTAAACTTCAGTCAGGGTAAGCAATGCAATTTTTAAATTTTTTAAATTGTTATTATATTTAAATTTCATTTTGTTTATATTTTACATTCCTGTTGCAGGTCAGTTTCTGGAAACCAACAGCATATGTTCCAGCAACTTAATTCACGTCTGTGCCGTTGCGTGCTTTGTGAATTTGTAACAAGGGATATGAATGTTTTGATGGAGCACATAGATTCTCACTTTCCTGTGAGGACTTACATGTGCATCCATTGCACATGTTTGTTCAGTGGACCACAAGAACTTCAGGAGCACAGTTGCCCATTTAGGCATTGATAGTTTGCAGTGGAAGAGCAAGTGCAAATGTTCCTAGACTAATTAGTTTGTTGACCTTGGAGATATGTGCCTCAACAGTAACATTTTTCTTATTTTTATTCTTGGAAAAACTGACTATCTGTTATTCCATACAACCAGTTATGAGTGTATAGTACCTATGCAAATAAAAAAATTTTCAGATATGTACCTGGACAGTGTCTGTTTTTAAAGGAAAAAAAATCATATTTATTGAAAAAATAGCTTTTGTTTATAGATGGTATATTTTACATTGTTTTTGATGTAAGGTATATTTTACATTGTTCTTGATGTAATTTTTTTAAAAAGTACTGAAGGCTATTTTATGTAATGTATTAAAAAGCAGTCCTCGGCACAATTTTCATTTATCCTTTATGTACATGTTATAAGATGGTGTTTATTGATTATAAATAAATATTGAACACTTCTTGTAAGTGCTGACTGCTATCATTGGTTTAGTATATATATATGTAGAAGCCTATTCTTGCTAGAGTTTTCTGGTGATGCAATTTTTTTGTATAAGCAGTATATATCATATTAAGGAAATTCATAGCATTAACAAATTTGGGTGGGATTTTGGCAGAGAATTCAATCCATTGGGGCGCTTTTAGCTACAGTAGTTATTCTTGTTTCATTACATGTTAGTTTGTTACAGAAGACATATTGTAAATTTCTTTTGTGACAAAATGTGCATTGGCTGAGTAAGATTGTGTGCAGGAACATTTAAATCTCCCAGTGAGAGCATGCTTGTAGATGCTGGTGAGATACCTCTGGATCTTCATTACCAGTGTCTGCCGATTTGAAGCTGGTACAGATTTCATAAGCCCTTCAAGTCAATAACCAGCATTTATATGAGAAATGAAAGGCATTGGCAATTTTATTAAAATCACAAGCATTTGCTTGTAGAGTAGAATCTTTGAAGGTACGTACAATACTCGCTGAAGTTTACAATCTACAACTTTGCAGTTGCTGGGAAAGATATCACTGTGCAGACCTTCAAGCACAAATAGGACTGAATCCTAAAGGGCGAAAAAGGCCTGATCAACTTCCAAGTCTTTGAGGTTAACAACTCTTGCCCAGCTCACAAGGGAAGGCAACTACATTTCCTATGACAACGTGCGAGTGCCACTGGATGGTGAAGGTGGTGATCCTGGCTTAGAGCTGATGCCCAACTGTGAGACAGCTGCTGGCAAGAGGGTGGAGGAAGCCACTAAAGATGATGATGATAATTCTAATGCATCATGTCCTGCAAACTGCAAGGTGAGGAGGAACTGAATGACTTCAGAGCCAAAATTCATTGACTGCACCTATTTCACCAAGGCCTTGGAGTTTGATGAAGCAGCTCAAGGAATTTAGCCGCTGGTGATTGCAAAGCAGAAACTGCTCTTTTTCGTGAGTACCACCTTCAACATCTGCTTCAGACACCCACTGCCTGTGCATCCAAGCCCACATCCATCAATTTCTTGAAAACTTGGTCCTTCAGCTCAGAACCACAAGCAACTACGTACTAAGGTAGTCTTTGTTGATGTGCCAGGTTTTTCCAGCATGGAATCTTAATGTTTCTGTCACCTCTTGAAGACCATCTACACACTTCAATGCTGTTTGAGTCAGTTCTGTACTTTGTAATATACTGAAGGAATGAGTGGCAGAGGAAGAAGAGGTGGACTTTAAACTTTTTTGAAAAGTCCCAACAAACTTTTATCTTTTTATACTGGCAGGACATTGCCCAAGTGTTCTTTTGATATGTTTCCCCGGGGCCTGTGGTGGCCACTCAATGTGTAGCTTGTTGGATGAGAGAAGAGGGACTATTACTTTTTATCTCCTCTCTTCCTCCCAGTAGGCAATGCTTGCTGTGCAAAATTCAGGCGAGTTCCACAACGGAGTTTCCTATCTTTGGCTTTCTATAGTTAGATGTAACCGTCAGATCCTTTATAAGCATCTGGAGTTTCATAATATTAGGCCACCTTTTGGGTTGGTTTTCTCTTTTAACATTAAAACCTTAGTCTTTTTTTTATTACTAGTGTGAAATTACAAACAAGCCCCACTCTAACATTACCTTATCATGCTTGACAGCACACATGCCAAGATGTACAGGAGGTTACAGTAGTTATCCTTCCCTTGCTTACATGACTGGGAAACTGTCATTTTCAGGTGGGAGATGAATATCATGTATGATCATATAAATTCTGCCAAAGGAGTAAATTAAAAAAAAAAATTTATGAAACCAATTGCAAATTTGTAAAAAAAAAAATTATTATTTTCCTTTATATACTAAAAATTAAAATTTATTTAGTTATTTAACTTTTAACAATTTGAGTTCTCTGAATGTTAAGAATTAAGAGCAGAGTTTTTGAGATTCAAAACATTCATGGTTTTGTTACACAGGAATAATAGTCTATAGAAAGTTTGGCTTGATGACAGATATTGGAAAACTTTTTAATCTACATGGTAATAAATATGAACATTAAATGGATTTTCAACAATCTTTGCTTATTACATGGTTTTCAAATATTGAAGTTGTCTTGACATAGTTCAAAATTATTAACTTTTTTCTCTCTCTACTATGGATAGCAATTGATTTTACTGTAGATTTCCCTGGCATAGGTTACCTCAAAACAAATTTTAGTATCTGTACAAATTAGTTCTCTTAAGAATTTATTACTTGTCAAGTTGTTTATTATTGTTAAAATTTACATAGTCATTCGGACATTTTCACTAAATGTAATGAGAAGGTTATTTGTAAATAAACTGCCAATGCACAAAGATCCATTTTATTGCCACAGAGTTAAGAGCACTCATTGAACAAAGTGACAGTATTTATGTAGATAACCTCAATAGCCACAAAATCAATTTTCTTAGTTAAAGCATGGGATATGTTGCAACAGTGTATGCCTTGCTTTTAAGGTTTCTCTTCAAGTAATTCTTACATAATGTGCAAAATGTTATGCCAAGTTTATCGCAAAAGAATTAGACCCCATTTAAAGAAAGGCACTTTTCATTTGGCCAAACAACAACAGTAAGACTTTCACAAAGATTAAATTACTAACGCAATATGGTAATGGAAATTGCAAATAACATACTGTTAGGAGGAATGTACGCAAAGGAATTATCACAATCTGGAAAGGATATTGTAATAAGAAAAAAAAAATGGTTTGGCCAATGAATTTTTTTTCGGAATGACCTCACAGTATACAGATGAGTTACCATATTTTTCTGTTTTTATTTTTTAATAAGCAACACCATACAATCACTTTCAAGCTTAGATTACAATTTATGACTATATTGTGAAAAAGAACTTCATGTACAAAACAAAACCAAAATGAAACTTCATAATACTGGATTCATCTCTCCTGAACAAGAGAGAATCTATACAAATTCTGGAATGAGTATTAAGTAACGATAATGTTATGGATTTTATATACATCATGTACATGAACCATTTTGAAAAATTATAAAATCTGAATACTACTACTACTACTGGCTAAGTAAAGTGGTTCATGGTAAGTAGCTTAAAAACCTATTAGGGGAATTCCCAATGATAACCGATCATCTGGAATTTCCAGACATAAGTATGATACAATATGTTAATGCGCATAAAAAACTTTACATATTTCACAGCCTAAAATCAAATGATTTAGATATTAAAAAGAGTGAAGTGGCCTTTATGATGGTTTTAAAATGTACACTGGACAAATTAGAAAAGGGAACAGTGCAAATTTCCTAATTTTTTTTTTATTCTTTGGTAAATTAACTGTATTATTACCTCTACTTTTTTATCTATAACATATAATCTTAGGATCTCATTTCTAGAGCTACAGTGATACACAAAAATGCTCCGCTGACAAAAAAAATTTAGTACAAAAAAAATCTCATTGAAAAAGCCCTAAAATTTATTGTCTTGGATTAAAGCCATGATTAATAACTAACAGGAGCAATTACATGTGTAGCAGTTCACCACAGGTTAAGGTAAGGAGTTCCAATTACACACTGTCAAGGAGACAAAATACAGTACAAAGCTCTTACATAGGCTACACAATGCTGCACATTGCCAGTACACTTTCTGGATAACTTGGACCTTTTCTCCTTAGGAGAAAATATAGCCAGCTTTTAACATTGTCTGCTGCACAAAGTAAGCAAGGTCCAAAAAACAAGTGAGCTAAGGCTGTGTAGTAAACACACATTTGAGAGAGCAAGCCAATATTTGGGAAATAGATCATTCTTACAGCAGCACAGCTACAGTATACATTGATGTTTTATATATACAAACAAGAATTTCTACTTACATTCATTATCCCAACTTTTTACTTTCATATTATTGCAAAACACTTTTGAAGTACTACTATTAACAAGCAAGGACGAACTGTCCGACAAATCAGTACTTCAAGACACTCACCTGAGTATAACATTCAATAAATCGTGTTGGCATAGAGGCTTTACATAATGTAGGATCTTCATTTCTTTCTGATTATAAAGAATTTTTACAATAACCATTATATCTAGTAAGGTACTATAAGGTCCAACTGCCATAAATAGTCAATCTGTAATAAACTATTTACACTTGATGTCTCAAGTGATGCCATACAAAAATTTGTGTACTGTACAGTACTTCATTTTTATCATCTTACAAGAGGCAAAAATAGAAAAATCAATATGCTTCACCTTCTTTTTCCTGAAGTGTATGAAAACTATTTATATTGACAGGAAGTAGAGATAAATTGTCCCAATTCTTCTGAATTTAATAACTTTAATGCCATTTATATGGTGGCCCTTCATTGAGAAAAATCAGGCACTTGACAAACCATTTCATTACTGCTTGATTTAGTTAGACCTGTAATAACCAGATTTTACACACACATTTAAATAACCTTTGGCAGAACATTTTGTCATTTAAGGACTAGAATCAAATTACAGTAATACAAAAGTTGTTGGTCAGAATTCAGCACCTAATATGGCATGGACATGGGCCACAACCTGGCAGATGCAGTGGGCCCAAACATAAATAATGTTTCCTTTGATCATGAAGGCAAAACGGATGTTATTCACAGGCACTCAACTAGTGTCCCACAACTTACAGTTCACCCACATTTCGTTGTTGCCATATTAACGGTTCATATGATGCAACTTTATTTTCTGAACTGACAAACTTTAAAATCAAAATCCTGTTATTACGTACTTTCTCAATTATCCTTTCTAGAACTAGAGACGGCTTTTGACACTACAAGCTTGCGTTCATTTATGAGAAAGATTAATTTGCTCTTCACAGTTCTTTCTTTGAAGCTGCACTACTCCACACAACATTTGCTTTTCAATGAGGACATTTGTTTTCCATTAGTTCAGATTGCTAGGCAGCCTCCCTATCACTTCCTTTAACATTTGATACACTATGTATTCTGTTCTTACCCAGAACATACTTTCATGTGGATAAATTAAAAACTTTTTGAGCATACCACATATGCTTATTGAAGAACAAAAAGACACCACTAATCATCTTGATCTATTCAAAAGTAATTAGGTTCTCTGGTGGTCTCTGAATGTTCTCAGTCAATGCTTGTTGAAGGTTGTATATCCATGACTTGGCAGCTGATACAGAAGGTGCCCGAAATTTGTATATTGTAGCTTTCCCTGGATCAGAGAGCTGAAAAAAAGCAATGCTGGTTATAATTTATAGAAATAAATTTTCAGTACACAAAAAATGTTTGATAAACATACAGTCAAATAATGGTTTTCCCTACAACATACACTTCAATACAAGACCTATGTTAGAGTAAAAATGACATCATATTTAGAGTAAACAAGCTGAACTCCGACTGTGATTAAATTGGAAAGGGAATTACCATCTGCCACCTTCCTCTTTCATGAGAGGAAGAAAGACACTATATTAGCCTAACTAACTGAAGTGCTTTTAAAAATTAGCTCACTATAGGTACAGTACAAATACAATAATTTATCTCTACTTTTTTCCCTCTCTCACAAACTCAAATAGGATGCTTAGAGAGAAATGTTGTATCATACACTAGAATATAAGGTACTTATTATACAAATATGGTGCATTATATATACAGTGAATAAGATAGTATATACATGTGATAAATGAAGTGCATAACTAAAAGTAAATCAAGTAGTCTCTTGAAACATTTTAGTCAAGGCTTAGTTTGTAAGTAAAACATGCTTTAGAAACCTGTGATCATTTGAGGTTTTTTGTATTTTTCCTATGGAAATAGTATGCCGTGAAATATTAAAAATACTTTTAAAAGTTCAATACAGTATATATACAGTGGTCCCCCTGTATTCGCGGGGGATGCGTACCTGACCCCCCCGCGAATAGTTAGAATCCGCGAATGTTTGGAACCACTATAAAAACGCTAAAAACAGCCTATTTTGTTAGTTAAAACTTAAGAAAAACCACTAAAAATTTTCATACTTGGATTTTTTAATAGTTTTATCACAAAAAGTGCATTTTATGATGAAATTGATAACAAAAACCAGGAATTTGTGGATATTTCTCATAGAAAAATACCGCGAATGTGCAAATTTTCTGCGAATAATGCAGGGAAACGTTCCCGAGAGAAATCCGCGAATGTGCGAATTTTCCAAGAATAATGCAGGGAAACGTTCCCGAGAGAAATCCGCGAATGTGTGAGTCCGCGAATACGGGGGGTCTACTGTAAACCTCTTTACTTTACTTATGCCTTAGATTACCATTCCAAATATTTACATGTGAAATGAAGTCATTATCTATACTTAAGTGAGACCACATTCCCAAGAGAGTTCATCTTTCTTTGGCCAACTTTGCAAGCTTAAAATATGTATATATAAATATAGTAAGAAGAACGATCATAAAGAGTAAAACAGATCTGCATTTATGTGACATAAATTTATAAAAAATTCTTAGTCTACACAACTAACAAAGCTCACATTTGTTTTAACCCAAATCACTACCTGGTAGGTAATTTCAATATGCCTTCAAGGATCAAGACTAACTAGGTGGAATCTTCCTTGGATCTTTATTATTAAGCTGGCTATTAGGAAAAATAAGAATAAAAGGCAGAAACTGTACAAATCAAAGTTACAACAAAACAATTCCCTTCGTTCAGGTAGATTTCTCCAAAGTACTACAATCAAAGCAGCAAAACAAATTTCTCTGTAGTTCAGTCACATTTAACAATCATCCTTGGGACAAAGAAACCAAGTAAACTGAAAATTTTACCTCATGTGCAGAGGAAAAAGCATACTAGCCACCAGTAATATGTATGTGTGGTGCATAACTCTACTTTTTTCATTTGTATAACCATCCAGTTGGCAAAAAAAGATCAGAGCTGCTAGTAGTAACTAGTGTAAAAGTACAAAGGGTCTCTACAATCAGAAAAATAAAATGAGCATACAAAACCTCAGATAATTCATTCGGTAATAATAAAACTATGCGATCTGGTAGCCACAAGAAGATTACTTGAACTCTGATGTAGTCAAGTACTATCCAAATACAAAAGATGACTGTACTTTAAAATACATAAATCTAAGAACCTATGAGTTTATAATTACAAAAATAACTGTGCAACATATTCTGAGAACGAACATGCACATTAAATAATAGAAATGTGAAGCTGGTAAGTATCCCATATAAACTCACACCCCAAACTCTCACCCATTAAATTATATTGCCATTACTATTAGCCAAGCTGCAACCGTAGTTGAAAAAACAGAATGCTACAAAACTCAGGGCTCCAGAAGAGGAAAGTAATCCATTACACAAGAAGAAATACATAAGAATAAAGTATAAAAAGAGAAGCAGCACAAGATGAAACCAATATGAAACTTATAAGAGCCTGGTCAAGAAACAAGCATTTGCACCAATCAATAATTTGTTCACAGAAGGACCAAAAGTCTAGAGAACTATGCACTGGATATTACAAAACAAGAGCAGAGAAGAAGTAACAGTACATATATTTGGCAGATATAGTCTTGAAGATCTGAATACAAGGGATAATCAGAAGTATGAAGTTTTATAAAACATGTACAGTGAGGTAACTGAATGAATGCCAAAGATTAATATCGAGATCTGGGATAAGAACCTTAGTATAACTAAGGTTTTGCCCGACAATTTCAAATATGTCCGCTAAGGAAGACCAGATATGTGAACAATGTTCAAATCATATAAATAAGGTCTCTGAAATAATGTGAAAGGCTCTTGGTATGCAACAATTCTGTGCAAATGATGAACAGTTACATTGGATATGTTTCTCAAAACTGAATGTCCAATCCAGAATGACAGAATTCTAAATGAGTTGTATGCAGTTTGAAAAACACAATAAAAAATATCTGAATAAGGGACACTAAAAAATTTGGGTGGTGTGGATCAATGTCTTCAACCTACTAACACAATGAGTTTTCTAAGGGTTCAGTTTTGTTCATAATATGCACACGCACTAAAATTACAGCAAAAAGAAGTATTGGATAACTCAGTAAAAACACCTTATACCTGCAAACGCTTACTAGAGTAGGCACAACCAACTTTTTACTGAACTTATGCAAAGGGTTATGTCTGAAACTTCCAATCTACAAGAGCATCCTTTATAGGAAACTAAAGAAGAAATGCATTTATAGTATGTATTAGTATTGTAAGTGCATAAAAGATACTCATTTTACTAAGGCATAAGCAGGAAGAAGAAGCAGAAATTCTTACATACACTACGGTACGTATAGATTCTTACACTCGGAGATAGGCGATGTTTGTAATGCTACAAATCAAGAAATGCAAAGGTCAACTCATAATTCTGAATACACACCATCTAACTGCAGTGTTTTATGGATATAGTTCTGAGCAACAGAAAATAAAGACTACAAATTTATCAGTAAATAACTTATTCACTTGAATGAAATTAGACGCAAATCAGCATGCTGCCTATCCATCTACATATCATAATAAAATTTATGAGACCACTGGCTTCATTTACACAAAGCAAATCATATGGTGAATGAAAATACAAGTGTTTATCAATGAGTTGGATTCAGCATGGCCATTTCTTTCCTTTGTGGTATTCAAGCATTAGTAATGTAAGTGAATATTAAGCAAGACTACTTAATCATATGGAATATTTTTTTCCATAAAATTAATGGTACAATATACTATAAACAAAATATGTAGTTTTTTTCTTGGATTTATGTTATAATATTTATTTAAAGTAAAAATAAAGTGAAGCAACCAAAGTTCCTGAAATTTATGTTTAACTGTTTGTATATACTGCTATCACATTTATATACAACAGCCACAATTATTACAGAGAAAAAATTTTACTTACAGTCGGTAAGCACTATACAGTACATAAATGTCACTTCCAAGTAAACCAACTTCAGCAGCTGTTAATTTATATCACTAGCAAAAAGCAGAAAAAAATCTTGCATTAATCTACTTTAGCTATGTGATGCTATTAAAAAAGATTAATGAAGATTTGAAGACTATCAGAATGCTACCATGCAGTAAACATCCCATTTACAAATAAAAATCTGCACACACTATTGAATACAAGAAAGCAAGATTAGGAAAGAATAGGATATCCTTCCGAAGTTTTTGAAAGCAAGGGTAAAAATCTGAAATAAAAATCCAGGTGACAGACTACCAGAAATAAAAACAGGGCAATTGTCATAGGCCATTCCTACATATTACATACCACTCCATTACCAAGTGAAGACCAATACCAACCATCCCAAGCATGTTAACATAACAAAACCATTAAGTAGACATTACCAAGGTGTACACCCTAACCTGGAATACATCAGGCTGGGATTGGGCATCTTGTGGACCAACAAGCACCAGTTTACTGCCCTGACCAATGAGAGGCTGAAGTTTACAAGGTGAGGTCTTGAAGTCTGCTCGCTCCTGTCCTCTTGAAGTTAAACTTTTTGGATGATAATAAACCAGAGCTCCACCCCACAACTGAACCTGTAGTTTATGCACAAAATTTTATTATGTATATCATGCTGACAGAAGCAATACAATGGCAAATTTTATTTCAAGCTATACTACATATAGCAAAGTACTTCAGAAACTAAAAAATAGACTATTTCCCTACCCAGTATCTATGCCAAGCTGACACTGCAGGTCTTCTGCCATCTTTAATAACAGTCTTTCTTTTCAAAGGCCCTTGAACACCACATTCTTCTCCACTTACTTCAAACACTACTTCTGTATCAGAATCAGAAGAAAGTCCTGACCTGGATATAAAAACAAACACTTAGTAGTAGTATCTCCCAGAGTTTATAACTTAAAGTATCTCCCAGAGTTTATACATAACTTTAAGGGCAATCATTACTGTTTATATATAGCACGAGATACGTAGGGGAATGATTATGACAAGGAAAACTAATGTGTGTTAACAATCTCAATCTGCTATTTCCATGCAACCTTATGAATATACACGGAATAGTTTTTGTGAGGCTTTAAAATACATATCAACATCATCCTAAAGATTTTATCATTTTAAATTTTAACATCTTGACTCTTCTCTGATTGTGCACTTTCTGATCTCAGTCTTCATCTGTTCTCCTTTTCTAGGATTTCCTTGGGCTTTCTAGGAATCTGTTCTGCCATTTCCTTCTCTACTATTTTTCTGGCTAAGTATTCCTCATCCTTTCTTATTCAAGTCACTGGATATGACACCTCGCCTCAGTTTCATTTGTAATACAATCTTCCCACCACAATCTGGCCATGAATTATAAGTCTATAATCACACTTTTCAAAATCTCCTTCATACTTAATGTCAGAGCCCACATTTCTACTACATAATAGTGATACAGGTATTATGCACTACATCTTAAATCTTAAATGAGATACCTTTATTTTTTATTAATAATGTAGCTATCTACAGTGCTTATCTAATCCCAGCTGCTGATAGTTGCTCTTGCTGTCTCATCAACTGTCTTCTTTACAATCCAAACATGCTCCCAAAAGAACAAAAATATTCTTAATTCTAAGGTCTACCCTCCTACCACCACAAAGTTCTTCACCATCTGCTTTTAAACATTTTGACACCCTAGACATTTCTAATATGTGGCACCATCTGTTAAATTTAGTACACAGTGCTTAAGCCACACTTTTGCTGCAGCAGCCACATGGCTACTTCCTGTAGGAACTTTTATATATCTTTACTCTAGTCACCTTAAGCTCTCTTGATTTTCAATGCTCTCCTCTCCATGAATTACTTACGGTTCTTTGCAGTGTCCCTTCGGGCCCTAGCTGCAACTACTTTCATTCCTTTAGGTTTTCCTCCTGTTACACCTTTCAAACCTTTTACTGTCAATTTTCGTTTTAGCGCTGAAGGACCTGTTGCCCAGTGCTTAGCATAATGCCAAAAATATATATAAATCAAATCAATCTGCACTTATTTTTATGCATTTAAAGTTTTCATACTCTTCCTCTGATATTTTAGTTAAGATTAGGTTATTTGATTATAGCAGTTCCAGGGGTCCTCCTTTTCTGCACACCATCTTCCTGAAATTTGAAAGTCCTTTGGTTCATGCCAGCATCCGTCAGTATATATTAATTTTCATCCTCCAGAAATTTTTTAAAATACTGCCTCAGTTATTCCAGCTTTTCTTTCCAACTTTATGTTCTGAATTTTTATCTTTTATAGGCTTTGCCACTATTATGACTTTTCCATTATTTATCAGTCACTTTTGCCATCTTGAATATTTTCTTTTTCCCTTCTGCTGTCTTGAGAGCCTGATTTCTTTCTTTACAACTCAATGTTCTTGCCCTCTCTCTCATCTCCTGACTGTGTGTATATTGTACACCGCAATTCCCATCCTTGCATGTCCTCGGCCAAAGCATGGAAGTTCTTTATATATTCTTTCTCTTTCTCTATATCCCTTCCTCAAAATCACACAACAGTACTACTTCTACAGTACTGCATTTGTGTCTTCTTTTAGCGGTTTTTACTGAACACTTCAGTGTTATTTTTTCTAACACTTTTCCTTATCCTCCTTTATTTACTTCAACTGTTTTCAATTGCAAATTGAATCACCTTTCAGCTGGCTCCAATATGTCAAATATGCCTCATCTAGTATAAACAGTACAATCCTTTTTTTAATACCATCTGTACTTGTCATCAGTTTACCGTCTGTCTCAGCCTCTCAACTCTTGTATGTTATGAACGTCTTCTCTTGGTTTCTTGAACACTGAGTCTAGCAGCTTTAAAGCTTGTTGTTAACAGAATTCCAATACTGCTTCTCCTTCCTTCATTTTCTCTGAATCTTTATCTTCCCATCAAACTTTACAGCCAACTCTCTCTATTTGTGTTCAGCCACTGAAGTTTTCTCTTACCAGTATCCTCTAATACTGTGCCATTTTTGTCACTTCATTTGATGACCATATTTTTTTTTTATTAAGGCTTCCTAACTGTGGTAGGTCCATGGAGTACATACAATGAAAGCATGTACTACTTAGAATATATGACAGTATAGATAAATCACTACTGATTTTGCTGAAAGGTGACTATTTTACAGCACTACTATGTTCTCATTTCACTGTAATTCTAGTTACAATGTTGTGTATTACCATATATCCCAAGACTAGTAAAGACTTTATAATAATCTTTTAAATTCTTTGATGTAACCAATAAATTTTTGTAAATGCTTGGGAAAAATTAGACATGGACAGTTTTCAGTCTCTTAAATCACTATTTCTCAGCAAAAAGTGTAGCATATAAAAGGCTACTGTCTACAGTATGCCACTTTGCAGCAGCAATCTCCCGCAATTGCAGTTTTATACCTTTTACTTTACATTTCTTCCCTTCAGTCTTGTTCCATCCAGCTCTGCCTCATTCCTAGTTTCACCTGTCATTTAATGACAAATCATTCGTTCCATCCCCACAAAAATTTACAAAATTGATTCGGTGGTCTGAGTAAACTAATTTTTTCATAATGATAATAATAATTACAAAAGAAAGTGAAGAATACAGTAGGATGTCATTTGGAATAATGAAATACTACTGTAAGTGACTGAGTTTTGCTAATGCAAGTAACTGACATTCTCTACTCATGGCAGACAACATCAATTTAATTAATCCTGCGTGCAAAGTTTCAACATTTATGCATTTACAATGAACAATTACTGCTATGCTAACCCCTGTCATCACCTGAGTCAATCTTCATTTCAACTACGGAATTTTCACGATGTTAGCTACAAATATCTAAACCTCAAATTAGGTCAAGCATTTCACATCACAAGTTTCAAATCCTTGACTATTGTATGCCTTTCAAGAGATTTACTGTTGAGACGAAGGCAATATATGGGAGGATGCTTGAGTAAAAAGCCGATAATAACTTCACAGGCCACAACACCATTTTTTTTTACTTACTTCCTCTTCACGGAACATCAACTGTAGTTATAACTTTTACCAACAGAGGCGCTGGCGGCAAAACACAGACAATGTTATAAATAAATGGTAAACTTAAATAAATATGTATAGAATTATTCATCTTGAGTTTATTACTCAACATTTACCTCTTAGGAAAGGGAGTACACTCAAAGGAAAGGAAGTACAACTTGAGAACTTTTCCTTCCAGTTTCTTCCAAATCAAACTTACTTCAGTCACTTCAATTTCCTACATCAAGCCTAAGGAGGATCACCATTTCCAGTTTGTTTCACAACAATCCAAACTGGTTTTACTTAGCCTTTCGTGTGTGTGTTCGCAAATCCCCAAATGCTCAAAATTTGGAAGACAAAGTAGATTGGTTGCTGCCGCCAGGTGGCACCCTTGCATGTCACCAGGTCTCCAGCAGGAAACTGAATCATGTATTGTGTCTGCTGACTTGCTCTTGGATTGTGTTTGGATTGCTTTTCAGTCTCATCTCTGAAGTGAACATAAAAACACTGAATTTTCTAGGAAAATTCCTGTCATTATGTTTCATCCCTTGTGTTAATACTCTAGTGCTGTTTTTGTTCTGGTATTCATATTCTGCTGTTTTTAAAGTGCTTTCCAGTTTGATGTTGTTCTGCTACTCAGTAACAATGGTTCAATTTGTGACTGGCTAGTGTGCTTGTTTCTGGCTCAGCTCAGTGCTTGTTAATTTTGGTAAAAGTTAATTTTGTCTTCTTTTGAATTGTCCTTTATTTTAATTATTTATTGACTAAATTATATTTC
>NC_061104.1:6867989-6870489 GCF_015104395.2 Macrobrachium nipponense
ACTAAATTATATTTCAGTTAAATGTACAAACTATAACTATTTTGTGTTATTTTCTTCATCTCTTTCTTTTGATGCAAACTTTTGTACTTTGCTTTTTGGGATCTTTTATATGAATGTCTGTTTTAGAGTACTATGTTAGTATTGAGCCCTTATTTAAATGCTTGCCAACTTCCCCTTTATCCCCAGGACTTACTTAGTAAGCATGGAATGTGAAATGATATTGTTAAGATACAATAAAGTTTTGTACATACTTACCTGGCAGATATATACTTAGCTATAGACTCCGTCGTCCCGACAGAAATTCGAATTTCGCGGCACACGCTGCAGGTAGGTCAGGTGATCTACCGCCCCTGCCGCTGGGTGGCAGGAATAGGAACAATTACCGTTCTAGAACCAGATTTTCTCTTCCACCTGTCTCCTGAGGGGAGGTTGGGTGGGCCATCAATCGTATATATCTGCCAGGTAAGTATGTACAAAACTTTATTGTATCTTAACAATATCATTTTTGTACATGGAACTTACCCAGCAGATATATACTTAGCTGATTGACACCCTTGGTGGTGGGAAAGAGACAACTATTTACTGAATAGACAGGTAAACAACATACGTTGTAGGTATAAATAAATCAAAACCTTGGGTTCCTACTTGATCAGGCGGAAGACTCCATGGCTAATGCCTAGGATCTGCTTCGCCTCAAGAGCCTCAGCGAGGATGTACCTATGGCTAAGAGTTCTTGTGGGTCTGTCGATGGGGTCTTATCCATTTACTCGACAGAGAACCTCTTACATGACAATATGCCTATGCCTAGTGGCATAATTAAGGAGCACAACACCGATCCCGATCACCTGATCCTAACACGAGGGTTAGTGCTTAAGTTGAAAAGAGTTATCTACAAACTCCTTTCAAACAACCCAAAGAAAAACTTGACGTTAAATAAAATTTAACTCACTAGTTAAGGATCAGTATCTGCTCCCTATCCCAGCAATGTATCCGCAGACACGTATCAACCAAGAGAGAAGGATCCCTCGAAGGTTATCTTGACATCCTTCGGATAATGGGAAGTCAACACCGAGTGCATCTCCGTATGTGACAGCTAATATGTCCTTATGACATATTGTTAGGGAAAGAACAAGAATTCGGAAAAGCTCGCACTTCATGCGCTTTTAATTCTCAGCTGTTTGAAGGAATCATCAATGCACTTAACAAGTGCTTAGGAGATCACAATGTCTCAAAGAAGGCCAGGGCGTTCTTTGATATAGATCTCTTCTGGGTGAAGCCTGGAGCCTGGCTAGCGCTTCGTGCCTGGCAGGCGCCTAGCGCCTGTCGTAGCGCCTCGCGCCTGGCTGGAGCCTTGCGCCATGAATGGCGCCTAGAGCCTGGCTGGAGCTCGCGCCTGGAGGGCGCCTTGCGCCTGCCTGGCGCTCGCGCCTGGCTGGTGCCTGATTGGCTCCTCCTTCCTGGCTAGCGCCTCGCGCCTGGCTGGAGCCTTGCGTCTGGCTGGTGCCTTGCGCCTGGAAGGACCTGGAGCCTGGCAGAAGACTTCATGATTACTGTCTATGAGTCTGCATGCCTCAAGAGTTTCAGCGAGGTAGGGACCTATGACTGACAAACCCTTCTGGATCATGTTATCGTACATAAACCCTCTTGTCAGATATGTGCTTGGTTTTCTAGTAGCAAGCTCACTACTGTCGCACGGGAGCAGAGTGTCATTGCTGGTAGGGGATCAAGGGTATGTATGACTAGTAGGGGAGTACAAAATTTTTTTTTTTGTATATTTTGTAATGAAAGTGTAATTATGTTTCGAGTTTTTTTGGTTGTTTGTGAGGAGTTCGGGGATAACTCCTTACAATCTTAGAACTAACATGGATGTTAGGATCAGGTGATCGGGATCGGTTTTGTGCTCCTTGAACAAGGTGTATTGTCATGGTTATAGTGGAATAGCACCCAATGACAAAGGCCTTTAGGAGCTCCCTCCTCTCTATCTCTGCCGAGTAAGTGGATAAGACCCCATTGGCAGACCCACAAGAACTCTTAGCCATAGATCATTATCTCGCTGAGGCTCTTGAGGCTAAGCAGACTCCAAGGCAGTAGCCGCGAAGTCTTCAGCCTAATAAGGTAGGAACCAAGGTTTATAAATACCTATAACATATGTTGTTTACCTGTCTATTTCAGTAGTTACTTCTAAGTCCTCCAAGCACTGACTCTTCGACTTGGCCCTGATCAGCCAGTCGTCCAAGTAGAGGGAGATGTTTATCCCCTCTAGGTGAAGCCATCTTGCTACATTCGCCATCAGGTTGGTGAATACTTGTGGGGCTGTAGACAGTCCGAAGCACAGAGCCCTGAACTGAAAGATCTTGTCTCCTATCACAAAGCGAAGATATTTCTTTGACAAATGGTGAATGGGAACGTGGAAATAGGCGTCTTGCAGGTCCAGAGAGACCATCCAATCTCCTGGGCGAAGCGCCGACATTACAGAGGCGGACGTTTCCATACGAAACTT
>NC_061104.1:6875489-6902989 GCF_015104395.2 Macrobrachium nipponense
CTTCTGTAAGCCAGGCAATAATGGTTTCTTTTCGATCAATGGAACTAAATACAATAAGATATCCAAGTCAAAGGCCGAGCGCTGCGATCTATGAGGTCATTCAGCACTGAAACGGAAATTGACAGCAAAAAGGTTTGTAAGGTGTAATAAGAAGAGAACCTCGCAGTCGAAACATGAAACTATTTGTAGAAGAGGGTGGAAAGTAAGGCGGAAGAAAAAGAATATGTATGGGGGTACAGTAAAAAGAACGAAAGGGGTTGCAGCTTGGGGCCCAAAGCACTACCCCTCTTCGGGGACGATATTCTGCAAATTTAAACGAACCCAAAATGACCATGAGTGAATTTTTACCGTAAAAAAAGCAAAAAAGTGTCATTCCCTTCTTCCATTCCCAGACCACTTCTTGAGGAACAGAACTTTTAAAGTTGAGGAGTTTTACAAAGTTCCCGGAGCAATTAGTCGATAACTTTTGACCACTTCTCTGTCCGCTAAGATTTAGAATATTTGACATCGATCTGCGGATCGCGTTTAATAGTATTCCACGTTCTCTCTCTCTCTCTCTCTCTCTCTCTCTCTCTCGTTATACCACTATTTAGTCCCATTTCATGTTGCAAGTCACTGGCTAATTTCTGAGATGTTAATTACCACTTTGTACTTATGAAAACTGTGACAATAAAAAGAGAGAGAGAGAGAGAGAGAGAGAGAGAGAGAGAGAGCTTATGTGGATGATCTCTCTCTCTCATTATAAAACCATTTCCTCTTACTTAATATTACAAAGTCATTGACCAACCTATGAAAAGTAAAATACGCCTTAATGCATATGAAAACTGAGCTTACAGTGCGTGGCTTCTCTCTCTCTCTCTCACTCTCTCTCTCAGAATATCTGCATAACACTTCGGTTAAAGGCAACACATCACAAAATGTCGCTCCCCTGTCAAAATACCAAGAGACACCCTGAAGGTCTCTCTCTCTCTCTCACACACACACACACAATTGAATTACAACTCTTCCATTTTTCTTTATTTTCTTTTTATTTATCTCTCAATTTTGTTTTCTCTTTCCCACTGTTTGAGCGTCGCAGTTTTCACAACAGGCAGAAATATTCAGAAAGACTCATTTTTGGAGGTCATATTTTCCCCTGCCTGCTTTCAGGATCTCTCTCTCTCTCTCTCTCTCTCTCAACGCTGCTGGAAACGGTGTTCTGGAAAGTCTTTTGCAAAGTCCCTCTTGATTTTATTATTTCATATACTAAAAATGTTAAGAGGATTAAACACACACACACATACAGACACACACACAGAGCGTGTGTACGTTGTTTTGGAAATTCCATGTTTTGATTTTTTCATGGGGCTATTTCTTTTTCAACATTAATTCGGCCGCATTTCTTCACACGTTAAGCCACAGATTTAAATGATCTTTCTGAGAGTTTAAATTCTCATTTTGACGTTCAATGCTCGGTTATTTTCCGAACGATTTCGTGTCTTATAAAGGAAATGTATGGTTCAATGATACGTGGAATTATTATAAGTCTCATGGGCAGAATCTAAATGTTTCTCAATTAGACATATTTTTTTCCTTTTTCAAAGCAGACGCCTTCCATCACCGCTCTTCTCCCCCTCCCCCCACTCCACCCATCCCCTACTCCACCCCTGGGTTCTCTTTTCAAAAGAAAACTATTTACAGCCAACGTACTGAAATAGGAAATATATTACGCACGTCTCTCAAATATTTATGGCAATCGAGAGACATATTCTAGACCGTACAAAATTAGTTAACCAACATACATGAAAATGGAAAATTATCCTGTTCAAAATCAAATTGCGAGAAATGCCGTACAAACAAACGTTTGCCAGACATCAACTGTAAAAAAAAAAAAAAAAAAAATTGCTAAAATCAGTAGCAAAATCAAAAACATTGTACATTTTTCAGCATATTTTCCAGAACGGCGTACAAAATCCCGCGCCTAATCCTCTTAGCATTTTTTGGTAAATGAAATGATAGAATCAGAAGGCTTTCCAAAATGCTGTTTCCAGCGCTGGAGATCTGGAAACACGCTGCAAAAATGAGGCTTCCAGCGAATTGATAAAATAAAATTTGAGTTTTGCAGCGACGATCAAACAATGGGAAATAGAACGAAGACAGAAAAAGGAAAAAAATAGTGGGCTAGAATTAATTTAATTGTGAAGAGACAGAGACCTTCAGGGTCTCTGGTATTACAATAATAGAAGAGTGACATTTTGCCTGAGAGAGAAGAGAGAGAGAAGAGAGAGAGAGAGAGAGAGAGAGAGATTATTGACAAGTACAAAAAGGATACAAATAAGAAAACAAGTAAATGACCAATCGCAAGTGTTTCTCAAGTCAACAATAATCAAATGGATTCAAAAGCATACAGTCAGAGAGAGAGAGAGAGAGAGAGAGAGAGAGAGAGAGAGAGAGAGAGAGAGAGAGAATAATCTATTGGAATTGTTCCTGTAATTACAAAACAGCAGCTGTTCTAATATTAACAAAGTTCAAATGGTCTGCAAATCATACAGTCTGTCAAAAGAGAGAGAGAGAGAGAGAGAGAGAGAGAGAGAGAGAGAGAGAGAGAGAGAGTCTAGAACTATTACTAGCAGCCTTCAGATTGATGCTGCCAAATATCGGTAATCTTCTTTTTACGTCAATTAGCAGATCGAAAAGTGGACAAAAGTTCCGGAGTAATTGGAGCGGGAACTCCGTCAAACTTTTCAACAACTGGAGTTCGAGCCTTTTAAAAAGTACTCCGAGGAGGGAGTACGGAAAAAAAAAAAAACTTTATTTATAAATTAAATGAAGGTTTCGTTAATTACCGAAGCACTTTTGGCTGTCGGGTAAAAAAGAAATTTATTTATAAATTAAAACGAGGTATTGTTCATTACCAAAGCAATTTTGGCTTTCGAATAGAATGGAATATAGAATTTTGGTAACAGGACAAGCACTGGGACCCATGAGGTCATTCAACGCTGAAAAGGAAATTGATAGCGAGACGGCTTGAAAGGTGTAAGTGGAGGAAATCCTCGAAGTTGCACAATAAAACAACTGTTTGCTTGTTTGTATAGTGTTTTTACGTTGCATGGAACCAGTGGTTATTCAGCAACGGGACCAACGGCTTTACGGCGACTTCCGAACCACATCGAGAGTGAACTTCTATCACCAGAAATAAACGTCTCTGACCCCTCAATGGTATGCCAGAGAATTGAACTCGCGGCCACCGAGGTGGCTATATAAAATGCAAAGGTGTGAAACTGCCTGACCCTAAAGTCTCTATCAAATGAACCACAACCTTGACCATCATACAAGATCAAGCCTCACTGTGATGTAAAAATAAATAAATCAATTAATTAATTAAAAATACAAACGGCTCCTGAAAGTCCCAAAGATGGGTGAATTTTCGATCGCACTATCCCCCGTCATTTATCTTCATCGTTCGAAAAAGGGGTGCAGAGTGGTCGGGGGAATTTTGGGCAAAAGTCAAATCCCGTAATACTACTCTTTTCGGGAATTCTTCGGTGTTGCTGAAAACGAAAGTACACCTGAAAATTTCAAGTACAAAAGCAAGGAAAAAATGGTGTTGAGCTTGGTTGGTCGATGGAACCTGTATTTGTTCGAGACGAGAGAATCTTGCATAGAACTTACGCCTCAGAGAATATGAATACCAGACTTGTTTAAAGGCAATTCATGTTGCATAATAGGCTTTTAAATTATATTCAGTAAACAGAAGTATTTGATTCATGCGTATACGTACTAACCAAGAGCGAATTTACAAGTAATATTATCGCACTCACACTCTAATGTATTCCTCTTACTCTATATAGAGTACCGTACTGAAACATGCTAATATCCCCCCTCCCCACTTTCTCCAGAGAGAGAGAGAGAGAGAGAGACTACCTGGTTCTTCTTCCTGAGGAGACCTTTGTGCTTAAGTTGACCGACACAGCAAATTATTATGTACCTGGTAGTGACTCTACTGTGGAGGCAGAGGCAGTGTTCAAAGCTGACGGGTTTCGCAACCTCATCCCCAAATGACTCACTAGATAAAATTGTGAGCTAAGCTGTCATCTCATTTACAGTCTTTCCTTATTCTAGAAATAAACAAACACCTGTCTGTCTCTCATTCTGTAAATAAACCAACACCTGTTTTTGTTCATTCTGCAAATAAAGCAACACCTGTCTTTGCCTCATTCTGTAAATAAACCAGCACCTGTCTTTCTGTTATTCTGTAAGTAAATGAAAAACATGAGCAGACCAATTCCTGAATAAAACCCAGGACGAAGAAGACATTGCAGCAAATGCCTGCAAGGCAGACTCCCTAAGATGGACAATAGAAGCAGTTCTCTCTCTCTCTCTCTATCACTTGGTCACCTCCATTAATAATCCAATCCGGAGCAACTTCGCACCGGACACTTTGGCAATTGCATGTTCTTGAATTTAATTTGACTTTGCCAACTTGCCATCTCCAGGAATTTCCTCGCGCTAAGTTACTTAAACGTTCGAGTTCCAGGTCTCCCCCACTACACCGCCACCAACCGCCCCCCCCCCCACTCCTCTACCCCTTTGGTCAAGTCTCTGTCTCTATCCCCTTATCTGTCTCTCTATCCTTATTGCATCTATAGTGCTGATCTCTTTCCGTTCTTCCTCCTTTTTTATCATCTCTTTATGGCTCTTTCGTGTCTCCCGCTCTTATGTTGCTTTTTTTCTCTCTTCGTCATCCCCAACGGCCCCCCCCTCCCACAACCCCCGCCGAGCTCCTCGTTGGACGAGTGGTTTTCGCGCTCGGGGCTACCAATCCGGTGGTCCGAAGTTCGATTCTCGGCTCGGCCAACGCGGAATCAGAGGAATTTATTTCTGGTGATATAATGTGGTTAGGATCCCACCATAAACTGTAGGTCCCGTTGCTAGGCGACCAATTCGTTCCTAGCCACGTAAAAAATATCTAATCCTTCGGGCCAGTCCTAGGAGAGCTGTTAATCAATGGTCAGTGGTCTGGTAAACCAAGATATACTTACTTCTGTCATCCCACCCTCCTGTTACTCTCTCTCTCTCTCCTACCTATACAGCAGATTTCTCTCCTATCATCCTACGATTTTACTTCTTTCTCTTCCTCAAGCTCTCTGTTCTCCCACCCTCATATTCACCTCTCTCTCTCTCTCTCTCTCTCTCTCTCTCTCACCGTGTTTCGTAGGTCAATCCTTTTTGACGTATGATTCAGCGATGCTGTTCGCACCAAACGTTCCCATTACGAAGGGAAGTAAAGACGCACGAAAATAGCAGAACATAGAATTTAGGCCAATGACTCAGCGCATGGACCTATGATATCATATCCAGCACAGAAACGGAAATTGAAAGCAAAAGTCTTTGAAAGATGTGACAGGACGAAAAGCTAGCAGGTGCACTACGAATCAATCGTTAGGAATGGGTGGAATGTAAGATGGGAGAAAGAGAATATGGACGGGGGTACTATAAAAAGGAATGAGGCCGAAGGGAAGCTGCAAAGAACCTTAAGTGATGCCTACGGTGCTTTACCCCCACCCCCCCTACGGGACGTATCCTACAAGTTGTATTTGCGAACAAGAGACTTCCCTTGAACTGCAGACTGTCACTAGTTCTGTCCGTGGACAGTGCTTAGTAATTAATGACAAGTTGATAGAACTGGAAAGATTAAACGAAAACATTTATTATTATTATTATTATTATTATTATTATTATTATTATTATTATTCGAGGAATGACACTCACAGTGGCAGCGGAGCAAGTACTCTAAAATGTCTAATCAGTAATTTACTTTGATTTTGTATTACTCAAATAACTTGAACCAAAATCCTAAGGGTATCGCCTTCTTGAGCAACGCCCCCGCCCAAACAAAAAAATGCTACATGCTTATTTAGTATACCAAATAACCTTCAGGCAAGTGGCTTTTTTAAGATGGTAATTTATTTGCTCTAGGAAGCCGGTTTACTTACAGGCACTAGTAAAAGATTTGGGTAACTCACGACATAAATGATTACAAATGACAATGTTAAAATATTAACATATAAAAAAAAATAAGCCGAGCGAGAGTATATTGCTACCCATTAATTACATCCTTCGTCAGTAGCTGTTGAACAACCGATCAGGAGTGAGATACCAGGAGTTAATAGGTAATTAAAAAGTCAAGCCTTGAATTGGTCAATCGCTATTTAATAATTGTTTGTATGGTGTTTTTACGTTGCAGGGAACCAGTGGTTATTCAGCAACGGGACCAACGGCTTTACGTGACTTCCGAACCACGTCGAGAGTGAACTTCTAATCACCAGAAAGACACATCTCTCACCCCTCAATGGAATGCCCAAGAATCGAACTCGCGGCCATCGAGGTGGCAGGCTAAGACCAAACTGAACAAGCCACTGAGGCGCTGCAATGTGCCATGTTACTTTACACAATGTTTCTATGGCGTCAACTTGAAAATGTAGAATAAACTACTAAAGTACTTGTTCCAAGTCTTCAGTTTTCACTCTCCTTTCTACCGTGGATTTAAGGATGTATAAATATATATACATATATACACACAATGTATATCTATAACATAAATTCAGAATGGGGCGACGAGTTCTATGCTATCCACTAATGCTACATTTGCAATACCACGCATGAATACAACCGCCAATGTAAAAACGACATCGACAAAACAATACAGTTTTTTTACCATTTTGTTGAACTATCCACTTCCACTACTATCCACTCGCTTCTGAGCTAGACGCAACTGGCTCTAACCTATCTCATTCCCAAAAGTCTCCAGTGACTGCAATTGTCGAACGTAATAGAAAAAATAAAGAAATAAAAACATAAAATAAAAACTGGCAACTTAAACTTGCACTTCCTCTCTCTCTCTCTCTCTCTCTCTCTCTCTCTCTCTCTCTCTCTCCTAGGCCTAAAGAAGCATAAAATCCAGGCGATCTTCCCCGTTTAGTCTAGCGCGATTTTTTTTAGCTATTTATAGCCCCGGGGATTTGGGGGCGATTTGCAAAGCACACCCGGGTAATCCGAGCCTCTCAATCCTTAAAAAGCGGAGGACGATCGTCTTGCTACACGAACTCTGGGCGATTTGAAAGGGATTTCACCGCTTTTAGTAACTCGTTAGCGAAGGGTTTCGGATCTGTTTTGTGTGCGCGCGCAGAGAGAGAGAGAGAGAGAGAGAGAGAGAGAGAGAACGTTATCAGTGATTTCAGATCTCGGCATTTGTAGAGAGAGAGTGGGGGGGGGGGGGGGGGGGGGGGGGGGGGGGGGGATTTCCTTGCTGTAAAGTGCTCGTGAGCACCGGTTTCTAATGTGCCTACGAGAGAGAGAGAGAGAGAGAGAGAGGAGAACGTTATCAGTGATTTCAGATCTCGGCATGTATAGAGAGAGGGGGGAGGGGGGATTTCCTTGCTGCAAGGTACTCGCAAGCAACGGTTTCAAATGTGCTTACGAGAGAGAGAGAGAGAGAGTTTGTTTGTATGGTGTTTTTACGTTGCATGGAACCAGTGGTTATTCAGCAACGTGTGTGAGAGAGAGAGGTGGTACTTAACTTATCCAAGCGTCGCCTTCTCCAAGTGCTCGTACTAAACACCGTATGGTCTATGTAAAGTAGAGAGCCGCACGAAGACATCGTTTATTAATATAATTTGTCGACCACACAATACAGAAATGAGTGTGTATGATACTTTGACCCCCAAAAGGGCTAGTACTAAACACGTTTAGTACTAGTACCTTGAGGTAGGTGACGTGTAGTTAACAAGCTAAAGTAGCACCGAGAGATATGGGTTTCCTTGCTTTTAGCAACAACTGTTCCAGATAAGTTTGAATTGTGTCTATGAGAGAGAGAGAGAGAGAGAGAGAGATGGGGGCGGGGGTAACAGTTGCAAATTATGTACGGGAGAGAGAGAGAGAGAGAGAGGTTCTACTTTGGCGTGTTATCTGTGTGTCACCTACTCCGAGGTAGTGTGCTAGTACTGAACGTGGCGGAAGCTCCTTGGGACGCCGTGTTTAATACTAGCCCCTCGGTCGACAAATTTGACTAATAAATAAATAAACGATGTCTTCGAAAGGCTGTTTACTTTACATTTTACCATGCTGTGTTTATTAGCACTAGCACCTCCGAGTAGGCGACGCGTAATTGTTAACACGCCAAAGTAGCGCCCACAGAGGATTCTCTACCTCACAATATTATGGTAATATATATAGTATTTATTATATATAATATAATATTATTATATATAGATATATATATATATATCTATATATAGTATATAATATATAAGCACAAAATTCATTCTAACTATACGACGAACTGTTTTCCAAAAAAATTAGTAAACAGTTCACATCATCTTACGCTTTCCTCTCTGTGTCCTAACTTACAAAAGGTCACTGATCCGGAATAGGAATCTTTTGGCATTTTCAAAAATAAAAAATTCAATACACAAACTGGAAGTGGGAATAAACGAGAGCGACGTGAACATGGATCATTATACTCGAGAAAAGCAAATAATATGATTTCTGAACGTCACCAGAAAACAAAGTTTGCAAATTCAAAATTACTCATTTTGCCAAGAGTCCTATGTTGTCTACAATTTCTTGACTGAACTAGGCTTACTATTTTTCAAGATTGGAGGTAATATGGCTCAGCCGGTATATATGTACGTTAGAAGGAGCTATGCACGAGAGTTCTAAAGCATTTTCTTTACAAGAAAGTAAATAAAGTACAACCTAGCACCGGATATATACTATCACCGTTGCAAGTAAATATTTTCCGTGGTAAACACCATAATAAACCTACCGGTTTATTTTGGTTTAATTTTTGAAAAATTAAAATTGTCATATGTTCAACTGACAAACTTGATTATGAGTCTAATTACTGAACCTGAATTCGACAGAAATAGTACAGAGCAACTCGAAATCAACCCTAGACCATAAGAAACTTTGGAGGGAATTTTGTATGAATTTTAACAGAGACTTCCATTTTGGTGGGAACAGCCTCATTTAACCCGAAACTTCCCTTTTGGTATAACACTAAATCTCATTCTTAAAAGAAACTTCCATTTTTGGTGGAAAATTTAGTCTTACTCTTATTCATAACAGACACTTCCATTTTGGGGGTGAAATTTTAGTCACATTTTTTAAACAGAAACTTCCATGAGGTAGGGGGGGGGATTAGTCTCATACATAACAGAAACTTCTATTTTGGAGGGAAGTTTAGTCTCTTTCTTAACAAACTTCCAAATTGGAGGAAAATTTAGTCTCATTCATAACAGAAACTTCCATTTTGAGAAGAAATTTAGTCTTATTAATAACAGAAACTTCAATTTTGGGTTGGAAATATGCTAATTCATAACAAAAACTTCCATTCTGGTTAGGGGGGGCGGGGCGATTTAGTCTCATTCTCAACAGAAACTTCCATTTTGAGATCAATTTTAGACTCATTCTCCACATTAAACAAACAGCCTTCTATCAACATGTGACGCCAGCTTTAGTAACCATAAATCAGTCAGTTTTCCATTAACATCCAAATCACCCGCTGATCTACAAATCCTCCTCCTGTCACCAAGAGATTCCACCCACGCAACAGCCAACAGATGAATATTCAGCACCAACAACTGAACACGAGCCGTGAATCTCGGATTATCATATAAATACGCTCCCGGCCGATCCCTGACAACAACAAAATGATAGCGGCAAGTCTTCGCCGGCTGTTCATGCGAGTAAAAGCTTATACTAGTACTAGGCCAATATATCTGACGTTGACTGTGACATGGGCTATGTGTATTGCTCGCGCGCTTGGAGTAACCTCGTACTTTAGTATAAGGCTAAAAAAAACTCTATCGATATAACAAGTACGCACGGGATGGTGGAATGTATGTAAGGAGGCAAAAGGTGGTAATTATATACTTATTAAAAATGCCTTGGGCTATACAACTTTCTCGGGAAACGCAAAATTGAACAAGGAATTATTCCAACACAATCCTGTGCCGCTCACAAACACATATGTATACACATAATTATATCGAATTCTATAGCATCATTATACCTAATGTGAAGGACGTTATTGTCAAAGTATAATGAATTGGATATTAGACGACATTTATACCTTAAGATTTGAGAATACGAAAAGTCACGGGTGAATGAGTAACAAAACCACACACGCGAGTTTGTATATATATATATGTGTGTGGGTGGGTGTAAAAGCCAATAGTGCCCTCTTATATCTCATACTACGTCATTTTTGGGTTAAGCTTGCCGCTACGTAACCTTGAACCGTAACTGAAACTTAAATGAAATAACCACAACATAATGAAGATAGAATCGAAAACGCGTAGCATATTCGATTGGGTCGAAGTTTAACTAAAACACCACTGGTAACTTCTGTGAAAACATTAGTCAGATCCCACCATAGATATAAGATCCCACTCTTTCCCCGCTACTTATGCAGTTTACTCTGTATATACCTGATAATTAGTTAAATTTGATGAGAAGTGGAAGGCAAATGAATTTTGATACTAAAGATTGATTGTGGCAGAGATCGTTTGCTGTCTTTACAGCTGTAGCCACCCCTGCTGGGGGGAGAAGACATAATTGGATATCCAGTCTTAAATCATTCAACACACACACACACACACACAGAATGGCATTCTTTACACTGGGTCTGCTAAGATAACGGAATACACGCAAGCATACAATTTAAGCTTACTGCACTTAATATTATCACGCCTTTACTTTTAATATACTTTTTTCACAATAAACTTTTAAATGGTTTTGTCACAATAAAAAAATATAATACCAAACTAGATTAACTACCAAGAATAATTCGGATCACCTGAAGATTAGCGACCCCTAATATCTCTCCTGAAGAAAAGCGACCCCAATATTTTCCACCTGAAGAAAATCAACCCCAATATTTTCCTCCTGAAGATAAACGACCCCTGCTTGTTGGTGTCTCCAATCTTCAGGTGACCCACTTTAGCTCAATGTTATAGAAAAAAGGAGAAAAAAATAGATATATATTCATTAAAAACTACTTTGATGTATGTGTTAGGTAGTGCCCTTCAGTGGGGGTCGCAAGGGGGGCGGAGGCCCCCCGCTAGGCCTAAGTAGGGGGTACGGGGCCCTAGGTTAGGTTAGGTAGTTGTGTTAGGTTCGGCAGTTTCCTGAAAATCACTTCCCACTGGGGTCCCCCATAATTGTAGTAGTAGGTTTATGCTTACATTTTGTGTGTAAGAGTAAGTCATACTTTCTATTTTATTTACCTTGTTAATTCCTCACCTGAAGAAAAGCGACCCCAATATTTTCCACCTGAAGAAAAGCGACTCCAGCGTGTGTTGGGGTCGCTTTTCTTCTGGTGATCCGATAATTAGGGCCCTTTCACACTATGTCGTACGTAAATGCGACACGATGTCGGACCTACATGCGACTAGCAGTCGACTGTTATCTCTAATGTACCTTTTCACACTATGTCGGTCCGGCATCGCATTACAGCCGACAGGCACCACTGGCCATGTCCGGTGCTGCACCCAGACGCGATTGCAGTTGGCCATTGCCTTCAATACGTGTCTTCACACTATGCGATTTTTTCCTGCATATACGTGCAACAGCAGTAGACTTCCACTACTTCTGGTGATCGGGTGCATTGAGTATTGAAAACATTTGAGGGGTATAAATAGTGTTATTCCCGTTGCTGAATAACCACTGGTTCCATGCAACGAAAAAAACATCATACAATAATAATAATAACAATAGTGTTATTCGTAAATAAGAAAGAACTAAAGGTATGGATAACTTAAGTATAAAATACTGAGAAATTATTTATTAAATGATTTGCAGTTTTTTTCATTAAGGTTACATATACGTTTTGATACTGAAATTATTAGTAGAAGGTTATCGGCAGATTATTGATATAAAAGAGGACTAAAAGCTTTTGATTTCGATATATATGATTTTTTTAGAAGTTTTTATAGTTAAAACTTACGTTTTATTTACATTAATTAATGAAACAGAGAGATATGGATTTTTTTTATATCAAAGTAAAAGATTTTAGTTTTTTATATAGATATATCAGTTTATACTTTTGATAAATAGAGATGTTTCAGCTAACACTAGTTGTTTTCATTTCTCCTTTTTAATTTCTATATAGAAAAGCAAATTTACAGGGAAAGGTCCATATTATTTCGTCTTACTTGATGGTAACTGCCAGTTGTTGTGCTGGTGAAATATCATCTCTGAATGTCGTATTTCTTTTAGCAACTGGTCATGTAGACGTGACAAGAGTTCCTCAAAGGTTGTTTTAGACATTCTGAAGTAATTAAAAAATTTATCATTATCTCTCTTCAGCTCCTCGAAAATTGTGGCAAATGCACCGTACAAGTGCCTTTGTGTATTCAAAGGGTGTACCCAGTGAATTCTAGGTTTTATCTTCTTTTTTCTCAAGTGTAATAAATAAAGAAAATTTTCTCTTCCTGTCCATCTAGTCACCACTACAGGCTGAGAGCAGACAGCAAGCACTTGTCAAAAATTGGGTCACTTTGTGCGGCAGTCGGACAAATGTACGATTTGCGCAATTTTGTGTCGCATTTAGATCCGGCACTGCAATCGTATCTTGGTGCGACAAGAATCGCATAGTGTGAAAGGGCCCTTAGTAAGCCTACAACAGGATTACGTAAGTCCCATCAAATACTACCCAAGGTCATAGAAACGATAGAATCACCCTGTTGACTACTTTCAAATATACCCATTAAAATATACAATTTGCATTAATTTGTATCCCACTATGTAGTGGATATAATAATGATAATGAGACTAGAGTTCCAGCCTTCTATCAAAGACATCATCCTCCACCACACCTCTTCTCTCCATATCTTCACTTTATCTCGCCATTTAATTCTGTCTCCCTCTTGATCTTCTTCCTCTAATAGGTTCCTCCCAAGCCCTCATCATCCATCCTCAACACATGCCCAGACCAATCGTGGCTCTCTTATTACCTTTGTAATCTATACTACTCCTGCCCTTCTTAATTCGTGATTTTCCAATTTATCAAGCAGCGATAATCGTCGCCTTGTTAATAACATATTACTGCGCACCACAAACTACTGACCATTTCAAGCCCTGCGATGCATAGGTTTTTTTAAATATCTTTTTAAATATCAACTGTATCTTCCTGAAAATTTGGCACATGTTTTACACCTTCCGCTAATATATGGCAATATAATTAATTAACCTGAATTAATAATTAAGGCACTTTACTTAGAAAATTTTTAATTTCCTCAGTATTAGTTGTAAATATACGAACACCTGTCGTTGGCTTAGCCAAAGAGTGAGGAAAGAAGCCCCGCCCACTCCTCTCTTTCTTACTCTGTCTGATGCTTATGAATGGAATAGTGTACTACCATATGTTTATTTTAAGTTTCAAAATGTACACGAACTACCATTTATTACTGATTACTTTTCATAAAGCCATTTGTATGTTTTTATTTATCATATACCTTTCTTATCTATTTCCATGAGAATGGTGTGGTAGTGGCAACTTTAGATTATTATTGGAGATATAAATGTGGAAGGAAAAAAACAGATCCTAGTTTATCTAAAAGTAAGATCACTATATACATTATTTTATTATATATATCCAATAAAGTATGTACAATATGTGCAGAAATTTTACAGATTTTGAAGTAAATTTTTGCAGTAACCATGAAAACAGCATAGACATACTAAATAAAAACTGGTGGATAAATATATCAAAAATTATTAATTACAGGACTATATACACACGCGTATAAGGATATTTCAGCTCACTCCCCATCACTGTCTAAAAACAGATCGTCCTCGTCATCACTGGCGACGTTGACAACGATTGGATCTATGCAATCCCAGACGTTGTCAGTAAGCCAGTATTCGTTCTCGAAAGCTTGACTTCGTTGGACAGCTCCTTCCCACACCTCTTTAGTGACAGCAAGCCTTGCTTCCTCCAATCTGGCCTTTAGGTCTGCCCTGGTGAAATGCCGTAACGATGAACGTACACAGCTTCATATGCGCCCATACCTGCTTGATGGCATTGAGTTCAGGATGGGCGGGTGGAAGCCGGGCGATAATATAAGCACACCTGCACAGCTTGTAACTACTGCCCCTCTAATTTTCAGCGGGTATATTTTCCAGTATATATATACTCTAAATAAACCAAGAGGTCATAATAATCTCCCAAAATAATGAAACACAAATAAACTTTATTGCATAAACTAATTTGGATATATAAAACAATAATCCATAAATTAATTTAAAAATGTAAAACACTATACGTCATAATCGTAGTACGGTACACTTTCATTCATATTTTGTTAACAGGGAGAGAAAGTCTCAGTCAAATGCAAAGAAAATTGGAAATGTTCAAGAGTAAAGTGCCATTATTAATAATTTTAGATACTTAGTTATATTGCCATACATTAACGTAAGGTCTAAAACATGTTGGGCCGAAATTTCAAGAAGATACAGTTGATATTTAAAAAGATATTTAAGAAAACCTATGCACCGCAGGGCCTTGAAATGGTCAGTAGTTCCGAAGTGTTTTATTTTCCCCAAGAATTTGGACACGAAAATAGCATACAGTTCTGCCCGTATATATCAAAGCTCGCAAATCCTTAAGAGTACTCTTAAATCATTAAAACACTCTTAAAGTTATGAAAATTCTTAAGAGAATTTTACGAAGCCTCTTACGCGCTATGAGTACTCATATCTCAGGCCGAGATTTAAGAGTGGTGGAGGGGTCTCCTAAGTACTTAGGAGTTTCTCATAGCGGTAGTTACAGACTGCAAACATGGCAGACGAACAAGAACGCGATCGCCGCCCGAGGAATTTTCGTCCAAGACTGGATATATTCGATGTGTATGACGACAGTGAGTTTAAAAAAAGATATAGAGTTGATCAAAGTGGCCTCATGTATGTGACTGACTTTATCAGAGAGGCGATTGCCAACCGCACAGAGAGGAGTCATGCCCGTAAACACCTGAGATGAAAAGTGGCGGTAACTTTGAGGTACTTTGCAACAGGCAAAATGCAACTCTGCAATGGTGATGACTTTGGCCTCTGTCAGCCAACAATTAGCAGAATAATTACGCAGACTGTTGATGCTCTTACAGCTCCACGGATGGTTCAAAGATTTGTGAAGTTCCCAACTAATCCTGTGGAAATTCAAAGAATACAAGTGGATTTTTCACAAATTGCTGGATTCCCCGGTGTAGTGGGTGTGATTGATGGCACCCATATAAAAATTGTTGCTCCAAAAGATTTTGAAGAAGTTTACGTTAATAGAAAAAACTTTCACAGCATCAATGTACAAGTTGTTTTTTATGCTAATTACCTATACTCTGTTTTTTTTTCATCTGTCCATCCGCCTGTGGTGTTTTTGTATGGCAACACTGCGTCCCGGGCTTTAGATAGTTACATTGAGCTTGCATTCAACGATTATAATAATATCCTATTTCGAATATTAACGGTGTAATTCGCATACAGTAAATTATTAAAACACTTTTCAGTTGCAAATGTACGCCCAGATATCCTTTGATTTACCTAAAACTTACACATAGCGTAACTATCTAAAGCCCGGGACGCAGTGTTACCGTACAAAAACACCACAGGCAGATGGACAGATGAAAAAAAAACAGAGTATAGTGAGGAACATTGTTGCAAAGTGGCCAGGATCTGTTCATGACTCAAGAATTTTACGTGAAAGTGGACTTTGGCGAAGATTTGAAGAGGACAGAATACCTGCATTAAGTTTTTTGGTGACGTCTTCCCATGTGTCTCGTCTCATCTTGGCCGTCACCTCCGTGTTGAATTTTTTCCCTTCTATTACAGCCCTGTTTTCGTCTAGAAGCTGTAACAGACGAAGACATGCGTCTTGCCTCCAATTTGCCTTCCTCTGCCTCTTGGGTTTTGGACTACTACTCACAGGCACTGCAGTTGGCGTTGAATCCATTTCTAACTAGTAGGCTATAGCAGAGCGAAAGCCCGGCGGAAACTATGGTCTGTTTGTTGTTTGAAGCGTCCGCCAAAATTACAAAACAAAATATAGGTACCCGGAAAATAAATACTTTTGAATTCACCAATAATATACAGATCACAAGGTTAATATCATAATTAATGAATATATTGAATTTTTTAAATATATTTTTTATTAAAATAATGGCGAAAATCGTATATTCATGGATTGTAGCACTATATTTTCCGCTATTGTTAGCGAGATCTTCGCTTAAGAGTTTCTCCTAAACATACCGTTTTTCATAGCTAAGAGATTCTCTCAGAGCGTTGATAAAACACTCTTAGAAGTTCCTCTTAACTATGAGTGATTGAGTGACTTAAGAGAGAATATTTAGGAGATGTCATAGGAGCTATGATAAATACGGACTGTTATAATGTTGAATAAAAAACAGCATACAGTTCTGATAATATCTAATAAAAACAGCATACAGTTCTGATAATATCTAATAAAAACAGCATACAGTTCTGATATCTAATAAAAACAGCATACAGTTCTGGGCCCGTATTTATCAAAGCTCGCAAATCCTTAAGAGTACTCTTAAATCATTAAAAACATCTTAAAGTTATGAAAATTCTTAAGAGAATTTTTACGAAGCCTCTTACGCGCTATGAGTACTCATATCTCAGGCCGAGATTTAAGAGTGGTGGAGGGGTCTCCTAAGTACTTAGGAGTTTCTCATAGCGGTAGTCACAGACTGTAATCATGGCAGACGAACAAGAACACCGCGTTCGCCGCCCGAGGAATTTTCGTCCAAGACTGGATATATTCGATGTGTATGACGACAGTGCGTTTAAAAAAAGATATAGAGTTGATCAAAGTGGCCTCATGTATGTGACTGACTTGATCAGAGAGGCGATTGCCAACCGCACAGAGAAGTTTTCTGCGGTTTCTAACACATCTCATCTCTCTCTCTCTCTCTCAAAATTAATGGATTAATTAATTTGATTACATACATTGGCGCATGATTAGACACGAAGGGTTTAAGAATGAAATGAAATGAAAATCCTTAGAGCATTTTTTGGTTAGTAGCGAGAGAGGAGTCGACTAGTGCCTATGTACTAGTGCTTCACCTCTTTCATGTTTCATTTATTTGTGTGTGTGTATAATATATATATATTATATAATATTATATATATATATATATATATATATACATATATTTATCTCTATCCTCTATTCTCTATCTATCTCTATTCTCTATATATCTATGTCTATGTCTATATCTATCTATCTCTATATCTATCTATCTATCTCTATCTATCTCTATCTATCTATCTATCTCTATCTCTCTCTATCTATCTATCTCTATCTATCTATCTATCTCTTTCTATCTATCTATCTATCTATCTATCTATCCCTCCTCTATCTATCTATCTATCTCTATCTATCTATCTATCTATCTATCTCTACTTTTGAATTCAACAATAATATACAGATCACAAGGTTAATATCATAATTAATGAATATATTGAATTTTTAAGATACTTTTTTTTTATTAAAGTAATGGCGAAAATCGTATATTCATGGATTGTAGCACTATATTTTCCGCTATTGTTAGCGAGATCTTCGCTTAAAAGTTTCTCCTAAACATACCGTTTTTCATAGCTAAGAGATTCTCTCAGAGCGTTGATAAAACACTCTTAGAAGTTCCTCTTAACTATGAGTGATTGAGTGACTTAAGAGAGAATATTTAGGAGATGTCATAGGAGCTATGATAAATACGGCTGTATAATGTTGAATAAAAACAGCATACAGTTCTGATAATATCTAATAAAAACAGCATACAGTTCTGATATCTAATAAAAACAGCATACAGTTCTGGGCCCGTATTTATCAAAGCTCGCAAATCCTTAAGAGTACTCTTAAATCATTAAAACACTCTTAAAGTTATGAAAATTCTTAAGAGAATTTTACGAAGCCTCTTACGCGCTATGAGTACTCATATCTCAGGCCTGAGATTTAGAGTGGTGGAGGGTCCTCCTAAGTACTTAGGAGTTCTCATAGCGGTAGTCACAGACTGTAATCATGGCAGACGAACAAGAACACCGCGTTCGCCGCCGAGGAAAAATTTTCGTCCAAGACTGGATATATTCGATTGTGTATTGACGACAGTGCGTTTAAAAAAAGATATAGAGTTTGATTCAAAGAGTGGCCTCATGTATGGTGACTGACTTGAATCAGAGAGGCGATTGCCAACCGCACAGAGAAGTTTTCTGCGGTTTCTAACACATCTCTATCTCTCTCTCTCTCTCTCAAAATTAATGGATTAATTAATTTGATTACATACATTGGCGCATGATTAGACACGAAGGGTTAAGAATGAAATGAAAATGAAAATCCTTAGAGCATTTTTTGGTTAGTAGCGAGAGAGGAGCACTAGGCCTATAGTACTAGTGCTTCACCTCTTTCATGTTTCATTTATTTGTGTGTGTGTATTATATTATTTATAATATATATATATATATATATATATATATACATATATTTCTCATCTCTATCTATCTATCTATCTCTATCTCTATATATCTATGTCTATGTCTATATCTATCTATCTCTATATCTATCTATCTATCTCTATCTATCTCTATCTATCTATCTATCTCTATCTCTCTCTATCTATCTATCTATCTATCTATCTATCTCTATCTATCTATCTATCTATCTATCTATCCCTCTCTATCTATCTATCTATCTCTATCTATCTATCTATCTATCTATCTCTACTTTTGAATTCAACAATAATATACAGATCACAAGGTTAATATCATAATTAATGAATATATTGAATTTTTTAAATACTTTTTTTTATTAAAGTAATGGCGAAAATCGTATATTCATGGATTGTAGCACTATAGTTTCCGCTATTGTTAGCGAGATCTTCGCTTAAAAGTTTCTCCTAAACATACCGTTTTTCATAGCTAAGAGATTCTCTCAGAGCGTTGATAAAACACTCTTTAGAAGTTTCCTCTTAACTATGAGTTGATTGAGTGACTTAAGAGAGAATATTTAGGAGATGTCATAGGAGCTATGATAAATACGGCTGTATAATGTTGAATAAAAACAGCATACAGTTCTGATAATATCTAATAAAAACAGCATACAGTTCTGAATATATCGAATATACAGTTACGTCGCTTGTGGACTATAGATATAAATAAATGGGGTGATCTGGGTACCATAAACAAGAACACGCATTCGTTCGGCCACATTTCAAAAAATCCACACCCCAAGATGACACGTATTCCGTGCGGCAAGCTCAACAATAAGCACTACACTTGAAGCATACGTTTGTTTGTTTGTATGGTGTTTTTACGTTGCATAAGCATACGTTTGGAGACATTTAAATGACTATAAACCTGATGCAGCGATGGACGTTCTGCCAAAAACGCAAGAAAGAGCATCAACATGTTGATGGGTGAATACTTTTTACAATGTTAACTTTAATCAAACAATAAGTTATGGCCTGCTTAATCAAACAAAAGTCTTTGCGCTAACAAACGAGACGGCACATAGTCCTAATGCCTCATAAGCTTTTTTTTCTTTCTTTCTTTCTTTCTTTGGCTAAAATCAGTTACCGATCAGCTTAAGTCGATAATATCATAAATAGTCAAATACTCTTAACTTCACTGGCAGTGATAGTTGGTTCAACCTTTGAGGAATAAATACCTAAAGCGAACAGAGTGGTTTGGATCACTTATGATAGACGGTTAAAATCCCGAACATGCGACCCCAGCGAACTGGTTTTACTCAGACGAAAAACCAAACCTAAAATATTTACAACCAGGTTAAATATTCTTCTGTTAAAATCGTCCGCTCAAACAGTTTGCCTATTTGCCTGTATTTCTATATAGATTTAGGAGTTATATATATTACTAACGCCAAATAAAGTAATAATCGAGATCCATAAACAAGAAACACTAGGTCTACGTGATCATACTGCAAGCCTCGTACTACAATGTAAATGGCTGTCACAAAATATCGTAAACCTATGATCCGACATTCCCCCCAAAAAGACATACACTAGTACTATACTACACAATGACAAAAGTGTATAAATAAACATATCAATAAATGCATCACAGCAATAACATTGATGTTGTAACGCCAGTTTTGGTAACCATAAATTAATCAATACCAAGGAGTTTATGGTACTTACATAGCTTGAAGTGATGTGGGAACTTCGGCTTTCTTCGCTATAATGTTCACGCGAATTACGGCTATTTATCCACTACACTAATTCAAAAGCACATTAAAACCGGCCGCAATTCGTACGGACTTTTCGTTACGCGAAACACTATGGAAATGCCGTAGTACTCCAAGGTCGTAGGCGTGAATAACACTCCTCACGACATCGTCCTCAACGTCCATCAAGGACATCAACGACCAGAGAATCGACTGAGGGCTCTCAGTAGTACTCGATATACGCTTACAGGCACCCGATCTTGCCATCACCTACTAATTATTATTATTTTTCATTTGTTTTTGTTATTGTTGCTACTGCTTGTAACGAAACGTACGATATTATGAAGAATTAAATAACTGAGTGAGAATGAAGAACTGCCTTGACCCCACAACCGGTAAAAAAAATATTTAAAATTACGGATACTTGGCAACGTCATCATCACTACTGCAATCGTAAATTGCCGTGTTATTGGACACCTACTTGTGAATTACTTGCCTACCGTGTTTTTTCGGACTCTTAATGAAAATGCAGATACCCGTATATACGACAGAGATACTATAATATATATATATATATATATATATATATATATATATATATATATATATTCTATATAATATAATATATATTAAGAGGGAGGGAGTAGGTAGTGTGACACAACTGGGTAAATCATGTGCCAAGATGGAGGGAGGGTGGAGGGAAACCTGCTTGGCTGGCTGGTGCCAGTAAGGATGATTGGAATAAATTCATTAGTGGGCTCAGATATTGTTAATTCAGAACAAAATTGTCCGTATTGTAAAGTCATTAATGTTCATATAATAAAACTGCCTCAAAACGAATCAATGATTACTTTCAAGTCTGTCAGTTACAGTTAAGGAGTCCGCCATCTTGGCACGTAACGTTTCCCGGAATCCCGATCAAAACATTTCACCGAGTCATTTTCGGAGTAATCCTTGTCGACTGTGAAGTGCTCTAGCTATACGTCCGTGCGGTTCTACTAAATATCCGTCTTGACGTTTGACAGCGCGTTTTTGCATTAGGATAATGAAAGGCTTTCGAAATAACGTTTGTGATGTAGTAACTTCCACCATTACTCGTCATCCTTCCTGAAGCAGTAATGTGCTCACGGTATGTGGTAGACTGACAGTTCACATGTTTTATTATGTCCAGCTGTTTATTAGTATCATGGTCACCTTATGATTATATATTCCTGTTAATATATAATGTGAAAGAGGTGAAAAACTTTATTTGTTTGAATCAGAATCACTTATAAATATACGAAATATTTGGGCTAGTAATTCTGATATTTTTCATCATGAATGTTTTATATGTAGTATTGTTTTATACATAGTCACGCTTATTTGAATAGTTTAGGCAGTTAGCCCCGTTTTAAAAACACTTTTGTATCCTCCATTACAGTAACGATCGTTTATGCATTTACTTTAGGCCTAGTAATTTAGTAGATGTCATGGTATCTTGCTAGAGGCCTATACGTAGGCCTATAACGCAATCTATATTAGGTATGTTTAAACAAATGTCTTGAGCGTTAACCCAGTTGGGAATTAGGATTGGAAGTAACCCACAAGACTGCATGTAGTCTACAAGCCTATATAGGCCTTGTCCCCGTAGGAGGGTAGTAGTGCCGACAGTGCGCCTCATGCTGTGTACTGTATGCTTTACTAAAGGGTTCTTTGCAGCGTCCTTTTGGCCTCTTGCTGCAGCCCCTTTCATTCTTTTTACTGTACCTCCTTTCATATCATGCTTCCATCTCGATGTTTTCCTTCTGTTACACCTTTCATACCCACCTACTCAATTTCCTTTCCATTACTGAATGACCTCATAGGTCCCAGTGCTTGGCCCTTGTCCCAAATTCTATATTCAGGTCAATGCCTAGGCCTAGCTGTAGCCCATCTACTTCTCACAGAAGTATAATAGTTCTTTCATGCTTCGAAAATCACTCTTCGTAGTTTTCATTAAAAATCAAAATTAAACAAAAGAGAGTCTCGTGTCTCGAGGTGTTGCTCCCACGACTTACGACTCGTGAGTCGTGACTGGCGGCACTGGTGGACTGGTGGTGCCCAAGATGGAGTAAGATAAGGTGAGTTACCTAGAGGTTCCGTTTTCAACGCTCATGCGCATGACGTCACTTGGAGAGTTCAGCCAGACGACACATAGGCGGGAAATATCCCGCGTTTTTTCACATATGTTTATGTTTTCATTTGTGAGGACAGATTTATCATGGTAATATGTGCCATATATGGGTGCTCCAGTTCTTATAAGACTAATATAACTGATGGAAGTGAAAAAATGAAATTTTAGTTTCCCAAAAAATGCAGAACTATGTAAGAAGTGGGTGAATATGTGCAAAAGAAGTGATGGTATCAATGCCAAAACTGCACGAATTTGTTTGTCACATTTCCAATCCAACGATTTTGCCAGAAACCTCGGGCACGAATTGCTCAATTACTGCCCTAAGACTGCCCGAAATCTAAAAGAAGATGCCATACCGACACAAAATCTTTATAATAATGTTACTGTTGCTTCAGGTAAGCCTATCACTAATATCTCGTCACTTTAGCTTGGTTTACTAGGCATATGAATGTTTCATGTAGCATTTTGGTCAACTAAGCGAACTGTACGTATATGAATAGGCTCACGTAGAAAATTAAGAGATTATATGAATATATCAATTATATTTCTCATGCAAGTAAATCTTTAACCACGATCGGAAGAATGTCTCTGAAGATCGGATGGAGAGAGAGAGAGAATTTGCAGAAATGTTTTCGTGTGCTTATATACTATTTTTTGAGCTTTAAATTATATTAAAAAGGTTTGGTTGCTTCGAAATACGTCCTGATTTTATATGGATTAACTACGAAAAATGTATGTATGTTTATAAGTTTATATATATATATATATATATATATATATATATATGTATATATATATATATATACACACACAAGTTACTGAACCATATGCGTTTATATTTTTACCAAATCGAAATGCCAGAGCGATGAAAAGGGATTTGACTTGATGAACCTGTGCATGAAATATGATTTGGTAAAGAAAGTTAGAAATGCTTTCTCGAACAGTCCACGTCAAGTCGAAATACTTGATCAAATGATTGATTTTGCTAGTAATGCTAAAGTGAAAGAGAAAATGTCTCCGTTCCAGAACGGCGTTATTATTTCATCTAAATCAGTAAAAGGATTGTATAACATGTTGCATGAACTGTGTGGATGTTGACAATTCGGCTATGTCAAGACAGTCGAACATCTCTTTTCTTTCATACGACAAATTGGTCATTGACATGATCATCCGTCACCTTTGGAATTTAAATAGAATACGGTTATGCATAGTGGGTAGAGACAATAGTTAACCAGTCAGGGTCTTAATGTTTGTAATAATGATGAAGCTACATCTTGTGTCACTAAAGATTGCTTAAATGTAAGTGGTCCATCTCAAAGCTCAAATGTTGCTCCTAAAGATCTAGATCCCAGAGCTATGTATCTCTGCGTGTCTCATGAAGCACCTTCTTCCAGTTAACAATGAGACTGAGACTCAGGAAGATCAAGTAGAAAATTTAATAGAGATAGAACCTGAAGCCCTGATAAGAAATGCGTCCTTAAGTTATTTGGGAGGGTTCGTAGCGTTTAAATTTAGAAATAAGGATACGTCATTAGGCTCAGCTTATGTAGATGAAACAGGCGAGGACTATATCATATGTAAAGAGAAAGGTGTTATATAGGTCGCCTAATCATTTTAGAGAAAATCTATAAGAAATGGAAGATTTATTCAAAATTTTCCATGGTGATGCTCTAAAACCAGGAATCGGAGCAGTTTCAAATCTTACTGACATATTCAAGGCCGCCAATACTGATGTTCTGGAGGAGGTAATGAGCTTTTATATTAGATGTAGGCTTCCTTTTAGAATAAAAATATTAAATTCTAAGAAGGAAAAATTTCGTAGCAAAGGTGTGAAAAAGATAAAAATTATTGTTCAGTAATATTGAAAATTTATTTGATTGAAATAAGAGACAGAATGCAGTAATCCCATAGAAAAGGTATAATTAGATGAAAACAAATTGTTCAGTAATCTTGAAAAATCCCTTGATTGAAACGAGAGAGAGAGAGAGAGTTAATTGCAATAAGATTTCCAATGAAATGTTAACATAAAGCTTGTGTCATGCGTAAATTTTTATTTCCAATGCTATTATATTCCCTATCATATGTATTTGTATTTTGGAAATATAGCCATAAAGACATAAATATTAGCCTACTTTCAGAAATGCAATGTTAGGAATCCAAAAACGAGGCTTGATCAATAAGGCTGATGGTCCAGATCATAGCTACAGGACAGCGTCACATATACACTCTGGAGTCTCCAGGTGACGTCACAGAGCACAACTGAGCTCCCGGCACCATGCGCGGTAACTCACCTTATCTTATTCCATCTTGGTGGTGCCCATCTCCGGTGTCAGGATGTGTTAAAGCACGGTGGGTCGGGTCCGAACATGGCTTGGGTGGCCGCAGTTAGTCCACTCGGTTGTTTACCCTAATACTTTTTATTTTATTTTACATTCATTATCCTATTTTCAAAGGCGTTTTTTAAAGTGGTTTTTGAAACAAAAAATCACTGCAGTCGACTATCTTCACAGTTTGGCACGAACAGAGGGTCGATAGTCTGGCTTTTCATTAATTGTAGTGGTTAGTGAAAGTTCAGATAAATATATTTGGTACTGTATGTTTCTTTATCGAAGTGCTTGGCTTACGTAACGTTCCATTCAATAGCCTGAACGGCTTATATATTATAGAGAAAGGTTAATACAGGGACGTGAACCTCCTAGCCTAGAGTGACTTGCTACTAGATTTGAATTGGATATGGAATTTAGGCCGAAAGGACCCTACATAGAACCTTGAGTAATGCCTACAGTGCACTGCATGAGGTGCACTGACGGCGCTATCCGCACTAGGTTGTATAATTTTCAACAGCCCAATATATGACTCCCTTATATGATTTCCCTTCCGCCCATTTTTGCTTTCCAAGAAGGACCACAGCTCGTACGGTCTTAAGCGGTCTTGGGACACCATCTTAAGGTAATAATAACTCCAATACTTTGCAACTATACCAGTGTACCATGTAACATCTAGGGGTACGTCACAGTGTAATGATGGAAAAAGTATACGTACTTAATTTAAATTAATGACA
This sequence comes from Macrobrachium nipponense, assembly GCF_015104395.2. Lineage (NCBI taxonomy): Eukaryota > Metazoa > Arthropoda > Malacostraca > Decapoda > Palaemonidae > Macrobrachium > Macrobrachium nipponense. The sequence goes on from NC_061104.1 coordinate 6,900,933, forward strand.
ATGCCCTTCATTACTGGTGGAAGGGGCAAACGAATAGGTTTTCATCTTATCAAGATGCAAAGATGCAGTTGTCTTATTTTACAGTGTACATATTACTATAACACTTAATAGTGTTTCTTTGTATTTATACCTTGAGGTTGTTTTTGGTAATGTTATGTAAGTTGCACTATGTTGAGCATGCATGTGGTTGCAATTATATCACCATATACAGTGGTCCCCCCGTATTCGCGGGGGATGCGTACCAGACCCCCCCATGAATAGTTAGAATCCGCGAATGTTTGGAACCCTATAAAAATGCTAAAAACAGCCTATTTTATTAGATAAAACTCAAGAAAAACCAACTAAAAATTTTCCTACATGGGTTTTTTAATAGCTTTATCACAAAAAGTGCATTTTATGATGAAATTCATAAAAAAAACCAGGAATTTGTGGATATTTATCATAGAAAAATACCGTGAATGCACAAATTTTTTGCGAATAATGCAGGGAAACGTTCCCGAGAGAAATCCGCGAATGTGTGAGTCCGCGAATCTGGAGAACGCGAATACGGGGGGTCCACTGTATAGGATAATTTATGCTTTGTTCTTTATATAAATTCAATAAGAATGTCTATTTTTGAGTTGAATATATGAATGTACCACCAGCCTCAATGTGCTTGTGTAACATTTAGGTTAGGGGTGTGTACAGTATAGCCTAGGCTAAGGATTGCATACTTTCCACCCTCTCCTTACAATTGTTTCATTGTGCAACCGCGAGGTTTTCCTCCTGTTACACCTTTACAACCTCCTTTATTCTCAGTTTTCCTTTCATCGATGAATGACCTCATAGGTCCCAGTGTTTGGCCTCTGGCCTGAAGCTTAAATTTCAGTTCCACTAGGTACGTATAGGCTAAGTTCTTTACAACATGTATCCACCTACTAGTTCCAGCTAAGGATACTAGCCTAGGCATATGAGGTACACTTGTATTAGCCTATGGCAAGGTTTGAATTGTTATGTATCTGCTAGTCGTGAGTAAGAGGCTACCATTAATTTTATGACAATTAACTCAAGACTAGCCTATACATAATTCAAACCTTGGCATTGGATATATAAGTGTTTTCCACAGGCCTAGGCTAGTATCCCATAGGCCTAGCTAATGCTAATATTAGCCTAAGCCTGTGGGGTACTTTTGTATTAGCGGCTCTATACCAATGTTTGAATTGTTATTTATAGGCTAGTCTTGATTTAACATACGACTAGCCTATACATAACAATTCAAACCTTGGCACAGGCTAATACAAGTGTCTCCCATAGGCTTAGGCTAATATTAGCATGAGCTAGGCCTGTGGAATACACTTGTATATCCTATGCCAAGGTTTGAATTATGTATAGGCTAGTCTTGAGTTAATTGTCATAAAATCAATGGTAGCCTCTTAACTCATGACTAGCCTATACATAATTCAGGCTTTGCCTTAGGCTAATACAAGTGTACCACATAGGGCTAGGCTAATATTCTAGGTCTATTCTTAGCTAGAATTGGTACATGACATGGGAGACGGATGAATCTTCATTTTGGTAGTTAGGTTAAGGGAAAGGCTGACAACCGTGATTTGTTTGAGGTTTCTTAGTAGGTAGATACATGGCATAAACAACTTATTCCTAGTGGAATTGGAAAATAAGATTTAGGCCAGTGGCCAAGCACTGGGACCTATGAGCTCATGCAGCACTGAAAGGAAAATTGAGAATAAAGGAGGTTGTAAAGGTGTAACAGGAGGAAAACCTCACAGTTGCACAATGAAACAATTCTTGGAGAGGGGGGAAAGTAAGACAGAAGAAATATAAGGAATGAAACGCGTTGCAACTACAGGTCGAAGGGACACTGCAAAGATCCTTTAGTAATGCCCACAGAGCATGGCCGTTCCCGCCTATGGGGACTTACTCCTTGTGGATTCTTTCCATAATTGTTAGAACTGGTCCCTAAACTTGTATCCTATGATGGTTCTAATACTGGCACCCTATACTAGTTCCATGTAACAAAAAAGTTAATTTAGGACAGCAATCTTGTACCAACAGTATGC
>NC_061104.1:6907989-6914833 GCF_015104395.2 Macrobrachium nipponense
GATTTTGCTGTTATACATAGGCATTGATGAAAAATAAATTTGCTGTTATACGCAGGCATTGATAACAAAATTAATTTGCTGTTATACGTAGGCATTGATAAAGAAAAATTAAATTTGCTGTTATACATAGGCATTGATAAAAAAATTAAATTTGCTGTTATACATAGGCATTGAAAAAAATAAATTTGCTGTTATACATAGGCATTGATAAAAAATAAATTTGCTGTTATACATAGGCATTGATGAAAATAAATTTACTCTTATACGTTGGCGTCGATAAACAATAAATTTGCAGTTATATGTAGGAATTGATAAAAAAATAATTTTCTTTTATACGTGGGTATTGATAATAAAAATACATTTGCCCATACGGGGGCAGTGCTGTCAGCACCCCTTGCATGGTGCACTGTAGGCATTACTAAAGGTTGTTTACTTCGTCCCTTCGGGCCCTTAGCTGTACCCATTTTTGGTCTTTTATTCTACCTTATATTATTACTTCTTAATCATTTTTCCATTAAATATATTTTTAGCTTATTATTTTCCTTCATCATCACATCTTTATTCCCATTGAAGGTCTAGTTTTTCGCTGGACGAGTGGTTTTCGAGCTGGGCTGCCAATCCGGTGGTCCGAAGTTCGAATCCCGGCTCGGCCAACGCGGAATCAGAGGAATTTATTTCTGGTGATAGAAATTCATTTCTCGATATAGTGTGGTTCGGATCCCACAATAAGCTGTAGGTCCCGTTGCTAGGTGACCAATTAAACTGGTTCCTAGCCACGTAAAAATATCTAATCCTTCGGGCCAGCTCTAGGAGAGCTGTTAATCAGCTCAGTGGTCTGGTAAAACTAAGATATACTTAACTTTGAAGGTCTATTTATCTCACATTTTTCATAGCATAAATGATAATATGAACGCTTAATCCTCAGATTATAATATTTCTCCTTTTATCACTTTTCCATTAAATATATTTCTAACTTATTATTTTTCCTTCATCTCGTCCTCTTTATCCTTGCTGAAAGTGTAATCATCTTGCATTTTTTTTATAGCATTGACGGTAATGTTAACGCTTATCCTCTCAGAATATGCTACTCCCTCTTTTATCGTTTTTTCATTAGATATATTTTTGGCTTATTATTTTCCTTCATCATCACGTCTTTATTCCCTCTGAATGTCTGTTCAATCTCTCATATTCATATAATGTATGATAATTGTAAACGCTAACCCCTCAGGTTACTTTATTTCCTCATGTATCAAATTTCCGTTAAATATATTTGTAGAAATATAAGAAATAATGTGAAAGCTTCACCTCTCAGATTATATTATTTCCTCACCACTTTTCCGTTAAATATATTTCTAGCTTATTTTCCTTCATTTCCTCATCTTTATTCCCTTTGAAAGTCTATTCATCTCGTATTTTTCATAGCACAAATGATAATGTGAACGCTTAGCTTAACCTGTCAGACTGTGCTAGTTCCTCGTTTATCACATTTCCGTTAAATATATTCCTAGTTTACTATTTTCCTTAATCGTCACATCTTTATTCCCCCTGAAGGTCTGTTCATCTCGCTTTTTTATATATAAATATGAATAATAATGTGAACGCTTAATCCTCATATTATACCATTTCCCATTTTATCACTTTTCCGTAAAATATATTTCTAGCTTATTATTTTCCTTCGTCTCATCTTTATTTCCTCTGTGTGAATCTGTTCCTCTCGCATTTTTCATAGTATAAATAATAATGAGAACCCTTTGCTTAACCTCTCAGATTATGTTATTTCCTCTTTTTTTTATCACATTTGCGTTAAATATATTTCTAGCTCATTATTTTCCTCCGTCTCCTCATCTTTATTCCCTCTGTGCGAGTCTGTACATCTCCCACATTATGAAGCCGCAACCACTTCGGCGGCTGTCTGTCGCTGGCATTAAATTCTCGCTATTGTTTGCCTTTCCCTCGTCTGCTGGAAATGTCGTATTCACGGTCACCCGACCAGGCTCCACTTGGCTTTGTTTAAAGCAAGTAGGAATCTTTGTTTAAAGCAAGAGGGGGGAGAGGGGGTGTTAGTAGGGGATCGTGCTCGCCCCCCCAAGCATAACGGAGCGACGCCGGTCGTATCAAAGCTTAATTCCGTGGAGTATATTTGTATATATATATATATATATATATATATATATATATATATATATATATATATATATATATATATATATATATAATATCGATCCGGTGTGCGAACGAATGGGCAATCCAATGAATATTTTTATAGTAAAAAAAAAAAAAAAATTAATGTAGCAATGCCTATGTACGAAGGAAAATAAGCTCGGGTTTGAGTCCGCTCAGGGGCAGAAACTTTATCAGTTATGATTCGCTTTTGAGTGTAGGTTGATTTCCGGGGTATAGTGAATTCTGATGTTAAACGATTATTTATATTATATATATATATATATATATATATATATATATATATATATATGATATATATATATATATATATATATATATATATATAATATATATATTATATATATATATGTATATAATATATATATATATATATATAATATATATATAGAAAACGTTGGGCAAAAGGCAGCCAGGGCAGCATAAGGAAGGACAGAGTGACATGCAAAAATTTTTTAAAACCACCATCAATTATACTGATTTTTCTGTCTTGGGCCAACAAGCCGTTTACACGAACTGCTTATATTAGAGTCGTTGTTTATTGAGCAGTTAGTGCCCAAGTTGAACTCACACCTCCTCTTTACAGTTGTATCTGGGTTGAACCGGCTTTCCTTCGCTGCTTCCCTTCTCTCTGAATCACTCAGTCTTCACTTTTTAGTCTAGCAGGTGCTGTTTAAATTGCTTTCATTTTATGTATGTTTTTTTGTATATTTGTTGAGACTCTTAAAGTCAAAGTTATGTTTCATGTATTTTTTATTTAATTTGTGTTGTCTCTTTTAGCCTTGATGATGTAACTCTGTTACGAAACGCGTCGGCAATAAATGTACTATCACCTGATGACCGGCTATCTCCTTGTCACCCTGTCCTTCTATATATATATATATATATATATATATATATATATATATATATATATATATATGTATATATATATAGTATCAGAGAAGGAACGTAAATTGGGATGGGGATATATACATACATATATATATATATATATATATATGATATATATATATATATATATATATATATATATATCAGAGAAGGAACGTAAATTGGGATGGGGATTGGAGAAGGTCCTGCTTACCCCCAAAAAAGCTAGGTAGACGGTCCCTCGTTACCAATTCTGATCAACGATAGATGTTAAATTGAAATTAAATGGCCCAGTCTTATTTTCATCGGCCCACTGGATCTTATGGACATTAATTTTAGGTCTTCATTTATAAATTAATTGTTGGATCTTGTCGTTTGAAGACAATATGTTTATCATTTATATAAACTTACCATAATCATGTGTATTATCTATATAAACTTAGTAGTTTGTTCAGCAGCAACCAACAACATACTGCTGAATTTTTTTTTTTTACCAAATAAATAATCGAAAAGTAAGTTTTTTTCTTCTTGTAGCCTAACGCTTGGCATGTAGCGGAGGTATAGGCCTAAAATTTGTACCTCTCTCCATTTTATAGCCTGGCTGAACACACGGTAATCTTGTTAGCGTGATGGATCCTTCATTCATATTTCATATTTATTAATCTTTAATCTTGCTTCATCCATTGAATATTGACCTTAGAATCGATGGTATTGAGTAGAACTTATAAGCATAAAACTTAGTTTTATTCAATTCCTCGCCCCTACTTAGGTATGTGGCACGAGCAGATATATTTATTAAACCAAGTTTATAATCTCTATAAAAACTAAGGTACCAAGTTATGCTTAGGGAGTTCTCAATACTTGCAGTAAAGTAATATTTTTTTCATCATACCTACTTGCTTTTTTTTTGTGATTCCCTCAGACAACGATGGGTTAGGTCAGGTTACATCAATGACGTGTAACAATATTCATTACTGAGCCTTTTCATGATTAGAGAACATGAAATTGGAAGAGGTTTTGCACATTCCAAGTAATTATCATTATTATAATTATTATATATTTCGGTTGCTGAAACCTATTCCCAAGCAACAACCACACAAGCTTCCAATAATGTTGGTTTCAACCTCCCACCCGCAACCCCCACACGCAGCAGTAAGTGATCATGATATAGAACCAGTCGTTACTGTGACAGCGTCATAACATACTCCATGATAATGTGATTCAAATGTATTGTCTTTGATAGACATCGTGAACGAATTCAGTGTTGATGAATAATGACGTTTCTACTAGCAGCTGAGAGAATATCTTCCTGAACAGCAATTATTAGATTATAATCCGATTGTTGATATGCTAAGATTCATATAATTATTATGTGAGCTTATGGCACTAACGTAGCATAATCATATATAGATAGATAGTTGGGTAGATAGCTGATGTTATAATATGTATATACACACACACACACATATATATATATATATATATATATATATATATATATATATATATATATATATATATATTGGTAGGTATGTATAGATATATGTATACATAAAATAAATGTATATTAAAGATATATATATATATATATATATTATATATATATAATATATATATATATATATATATATATATATAATATATATATATATATATATTTATATAAATATATATATTATATTATATATACATATATATATATATATATATATATATATATATATATATATACACATACACTTATACTCAAATTTAATAACTGCGCTGCTCCCATTGATAGATACATTATTGGCCCCGACAAAAAGAAAGATGGAATCCTGGGGGAAGCTGGAACGTGAACGACTGCAGGAAAATGGAAAACACGGGACGAGGGAGTGATTGACTTTCTTATTCTAAAAATGAACTGCCGTCGGGAATTGGGGGACTCGTTCTATATAAGTTTGATATTGTATTTTCATATATATATATATATATATATATATATATATATATATATATATATATATATACAAATTATATATATATAGCTAGATTTCTGCCAAAGTAGTTCTGATATTTTATACATGGAAAGATCGAATTTTCCTTATCGTAGGAATGGTCTCATCTGAATGTAATGATAGTAAGTTTTGCATCCATACCAGGACTCGAACTCTGGTTTTGATAGGAGCACTTGTAGTAATATTTCAATTCAATAGTTATATGTGCTGAATAATTATTGTATATAATATATATAAATATATATATATATATATATATATATATATATATATATATATATATATATATATATATATATATATATATATAATATATATATATATATATATAAATATATATATATATATATATACAGATATCATATATATATATATATATATATATATATATATATATATATATGATCTGTAATATATATATATATATATATATATATATATATATATATATATATATATATATATATATGTGTGTGTATGTATACAATTATGTAGGAAAAACTACCTTTAGTAGTAAGGAATCTCAAGGATATTGTCGTAAGATGTCCAGTTTGTCCTTCATAATATTAGAAAGAGAATCTTATCTATTTCGAGGCCATCCCGTTTTGAGTTACAATTTTGACAGAACAATGAACACTAATGTCCCGTCTCTCTCTCTCTCTCTCTCTCGTCTCTCTTCAGGACACATTTATTAGCGACCCACACAAGTCGCCTAGCAACCATTTATGTAATTCGTCAGGTCAACAGAGGAGCACTTGATTTGATAGGGAACGTGCATCGAACTCGGGTCATCCGTTGTGAGAAAGACTCCTTACCACCAAGTATGCGCCTCAGTGGCGTGATCGGTATGGTCTTGTCCTGCCACCTCAGTGGCCGCGAGTTCGATCCTAGGGCATTCCATTGAGGGTGAGAGATGTATATTTTCTGGTGATAGAAGTTCACTGTCGAGTGGTTCGGATTCACGTCAAGCCGTTGGTCCCGTTGCTGAATAACTTGGTTCCATGCCGCAACGTAAAAACACCATACAAACAAACACATTACCACCAAGCTACGAGACCAGAGAGAGAGAGAGAGAGAGAGAGAGAGAAGGTGTAGCTACGTAAACGTTCACGAACTACCACCGACGGAGCCACACTTAAGCGTTGAAAAGTATTTCGCCATAACTCGGGAAGTTTGCTGCTGGCTAATGGCGCCATCTGTGGGATGTTGCGGCAAACTATGAGAGCGCGGAGCTACATAAAGTCTCCGGTTTTATTTATTTCGGGATTATCATGATCACTAATGTTTTTACATAACTTTTAAGTGGTTGTTTAATATCAATTTCTAGGCTTTTTTTTGGATGGGAGGTTGGAAGGGTGGCGGTTTTGTTCTCTTATATTTGTTTTCCCGTCCCTGTTTGAATTTTGTATTGTAGTTGTAATTGTTATTTACTTACTGATGGAAGTTAAGCCCTACTAACTACTGTGTTGTTGTTTGTTGTTTGGTTGGGTTGGGTAGGAAGGTCTGTGGAAAAATCCTAAAACAGGTCTGAAAAAGGTGTCTCGCCTTGGAGTTTAAAGATACATGGAAACATTTAGGATTGTTAAGTTTAGATTTTTGATCGTTTATAGGTTTTGCTGAGTCTCTCTCTCTTCTCTCTCTCTCCTCATTCAGGCTCTCTCTCTCTCTCTGATTCCATCATCATTCGTCTCTCTCTCTCTCTCGCTCTTTTACAAGTTTGTTGTTTTTGAAGAAAGAAATTATACTTTCTGTTTAGACAATAACTTGCCTACAATAAAAAAAAATTTATGTGG
>NC_061104.1:6920333-6970333 GCF_015104395.2 Macrobrachium nipponense
TAACGGAAATGTGATAAACGAAGAACTAGCACAGTCTGAGAGGTTAAGCTAAGCGTTCACATAATCATTTGTGCTATGAAAAATGCGAGATGAATAGACTTTCAAAGGGAATAAAGATGAGGAGATGAAGGAAAATAAGCTAGAAATATATTTAACGGAAAAGTGATGAGGAAATAATATAATCTGAGAGGTTAAGCGTTCACATTATTACTTATATTTCTACAAATATATTTAACGGAAATTTGATAAATGAGGAAATAAAGTAACCTGAGAGGTTGGCGCTCACAATTATCATTTATTATATGAATATGAGAGATTGAACAGACATTCAGAGGGAATAAAGACGTGATGATGAATGAAAATAAGACAAAAATATATCTAATGAAAAAACGATAAAAGAGGGAGTAGCATATTCTGAGAGGATAGGCGTTAACATTATCGTCAATGATATAAAAAATGCGAGATGATTACACTTTCAGCAAGGATAAAGATGACGAGATGAAGGAAAAATAATTAGTTAGAAATATATTTAATGGAAAAGTGATAAAAGGAGAAATATTATAATCTGAGGATTAAGCGTTCATATTATCATTAGAATATGAGAGATTGAACAGACATTCAAGAGGGAATAAAGACGTGATGATGAAGGAAAATAATAAGCTAAAACTATATCTAATAAAAAAATTATAAAAGAGGAAGTAGCATAATCTGAGAGGATAAGCGTTAACATTACCGTCAATGGTATAAAAAAATGCGAGATGAACAGACCTTCATAGGGAATAAAGATGTGACGACAAAGGAAAATAATAAACTAGAAATATATTTAACGGAAATGTGATAAATGAGGTAATAGCATAATCTGAGAGGTTAAGCGTTAACATTATCGTTAGTGCTATCAAAAATACCAGACGAAAAGACCCTCAGAATAAATAACGATGAGGCGATGAAGGAAAATAACAAGCTAGAAATATATCTAACGGAAAGTGATAAAAGGAGAAATATTATAATCTGAGGATTAAGCGTTCATATTATCATTTATGCTATGAAAAATGTGAGATGAATAGACCTTCAAAGGGAATAAAGATGTGATGATGAAAGAAAATAATAAGCTAAAAATATATTTAATGGAAAAATGATTAAGAAGTAATAATATAAGGTAGAATAAAAGACCAAAAATGGGTACAGCTAGGGCCCGAAGGGACGAAGTAAACAACCTTTAGTAATGCCTACGGTGCACCACGCAAGGGGTGCTGACAGCACTGCCCCCGCACGGGCAAATGTATTTTTATTATCAATGCCTACGTATAAAAGAAAATTACTTTTTATCAATGCCTACGTATAAAAGAAAATTACTTTTTATCAATGCCTACGTATAAAAGAAAATTATTTTTTATCAATTCCTACTTATAACTGCAAATTTATTGTTTATCGACGCCAACATATAACAGCAAATTTATTTTTTAATCAATGCCTATGTATAACAACAAATATATTTTTTTGTTAATGCCTATGTATAACAGCAAATTTATTTTTTATCAATGTCTACGTATGTATAACAGCAATTTATTTTTTTATCATGTCTATGTATGACAGCAAATTTAATTTTTTTATCAATGCCTATGTATAACTGCAAATTTATTTTCATCAATGCCTACTATAACAGCAAATTAATTTTGTTATCAATGCTGCGTATAACAGCAAATTTTTTTTTCATGCCTATGTATAACAGCAAATCTATTTTTTATCAATGCCTATGTATAACAGCAAATTGCTTTTTACAGCCAAATATATAGCATGCCTATGTATACAGCAATTTATATCATGCCTCTGTACAGCAAATTCAATTCTTTTATCAATGCCTACATATAACAGCAAATTTATTTTTTATCAATGCCTATGTATAACAGCAAATTTATTTTTTATCAGTGCCTATGTATAACAGCAAATTTATTTTTTATCACTGGCCTACGTAATAAACAGCAAATTAACTTTTTTTTATCAATAGTCTATGTACACAGCAAAATTTGATTTGTTTTTTATCATGTCTACGTATAACAGAAAATTTTTATTTTTATCAATGCCTCTGTATAACAGCCAAATTCATTTATTTTATCAATACCTACGTATAACAGCAAATTTATTTTTTATCATGCCTACGCATAACCAGCAAATTTTATTTTTTTTATCCAATGCCTACGTATAACAGCAAATTAATTTTTTTTTAGCAATGTCTACGTATAACAGAAAATTTTATTTTTTTATCGATGCCTCTGTATAACAGCCAATTCATTCATTTTATCAATGCCTACGTATAACAGCAAATTCCTTTTTTTATCAATGTCTACCAATTAAGTCACAAAACTACGCATGGACTAAATTAACAAAAGAAGGTGAAAGATGTAAATCACGAAAAAAAAAAAAAAAAGGATATCATACTCATATCAAGTAATGTAGACGTTAAATTCCCTGTGTCCAAAGAAGCACCTGAGTATTCCCTAAACAGAGACAGTTGTAACAAAAGCAAGACAATAAATATTTCTTACCGAGTAAGGAGTGCTACGAAAAGTTCCGCTAGATAAATATTCAAAGAAAAGAAAAAAAAAAAAAAAAAACATTCGCCGGAATTAAAAGTCTTGCCATCTTGGGAAGTCTTTCGTCACGGCAAAGGTTGAAAGAAATAGAAGGAGGAGGAGGAGGAATATAAAGACGGAAAAAACGCCAACATTTAAGCAATTGTGATCAAGTTGAAATGGTCGCCATCTATCACCGAAGCCGCATTAAGAAGGAAGGAAGGGGGGCAGGGGGATGGGAGGGGGAGGGGTGTAGGAGGATAGGGAAGGAAGGGAAAGGGAAGGGAAGGGCAGGGGGGAGGAGGAGGAAGGGAGGGTAGACGGAGGAAGGCGGTGGGAGCGGGAATATACTACATCTGCTTAACTTCAGAGGGTGTGTGGAGAGGAGTAGGAGGGAGAAATAAACTACATATATTTAACTCCTTGAAATGAATACAAATATGTCTCTGAGAGAACCGAGACACCTCGTCGTCATTCGGGGGCTCAAAAAAAAAAAAAAAAAAAAAAAAAAAAAAAAAAAAAGGCAGCAGGGCAAACTTTAAACAAAACAAAACAATTAGCATAAATCTATCGGCTGTTATTGCACCGGGGAGCCGTATAACGCATTCACCCTGACTCCGAAAGAAAAAAACGTTATACGGGAGAAATACATAAAAAAAAAAAAGTCTCCTGTAATCCGGCAAATTAAAGAAAGGTTTAAATTTTGACCGAATAATCTCTTCTTAATGGGGCCGACGGGACTAATTCACCACTGTGAATCACTTAATGAGGACTTTTTTTTTTTTTTTTTTTTTTAAATGAGTAAGGGTTGGGGAGGACGGGGGGGGGGGGGGGGGGGGGGGGGCGGTTAAACTTCGCGACGGAGAGAGAGAGAGAGAGAGAGAGAGAGTCACTGAAATTTCCCTTGAATATCTTATTTCGAAATTTTAACGAATTCAATATTAAGTAATATTTGTGGCTTTAATATCTGTGATTACACACACATATTATATATATAATATATATATATATATATTATATATATATATATATATATATATATATATATATATGCTATATATAATATATTATATATATTATCTATATATATATATCTATATATATATATATATATAGATTATATATTATATATTATATATTATATATAATATTATATATATATATATATGCATATATATATATATATATATATATAATATATATATAATATATTACTATATATATATATATATATACATATATATTATATATATATATATATATATATATATCTATATTTATATATATATGCTATATATATATGAGAGAGAGAGAGAGAGAGAGAGAGAGAGAGCTAGATCCCCACTGCTACAGAGCCAAAAAGCTCTGCCTACCACAGAATAGAATATTCCACTACCAAAAAAAAAAAAAAAAAAGTTGAAGAGCGTTTAAATATTTCAAAAATTAATCTATCGTCATTACAATGGCACTTTTATTCCTGCAAAGCAAACCATATGCATGCAAATCAACTCACTCGCAATGATACAAAAATTATTACAGGTAACAACTCCAAAGTTGAAAAATGAAAAAAATTCTTATCCAGTAATTTCCACCAACCGATAACAGTAAAACTAAAAATGATCCCAAGCAAATACTTGTAACCAATGACAAAAAAAATAACTCGAAGAAATATATATACTTTGTAACAATGCAAAAAAAAAAAAAAACTATGCAATCTTGAAAGCGAAGCTTCTTAGGCCTACTCTAGTCTGTACCGATGAGACTGTTCACCTTGCCAGCCAGAATGCGAGGCAAAGTCTTCATAGCCTAAATGAAAAGCTTCAACGATGTGTATTCACCTTTACAATGAGTACTATCATCTACATAAAATACGAGCCTCCTCCCCACAAGCACGAGTCTTAACCCACAAAGTGGGTCAGAAACGATTTTAACACGGCAAAAATCAAACTGACTCTTATTCAAAGGTCTGCACGAACACAGGTTCACACCCTTAAGCCTGGTTCACAACTATGCCAGTAATTTAGTCAAGTGGCGAGTAATTTAGCTACTAAACGCGTCTGAACACCAACAGTTTAGTCAAGTAGTTTAGTAAGCAATTTAGTGATTTAGTGTTTTAGTCGATCCAAAATGTTCTATTTTTAGTAGCTCCGCCCACTTGTCATTCGTCCACTAAACCATTGAGAACACCTGTTGAATTTAGTAATTTAGTGGGAGTTTCATGAGTTGTAGGTTGCCGCAGAAATGGCACTTCGATGGAATGAAGAGACAACACTAAAATTTATTTCAAAATATTTACAACATGAGAGCTTGTGGAATGTTAAATGTCCACAGTATAAAAATAAACAAATCAAGCAAAGTGCCTACGCTGATTTGGAGAAAACCATGGATATACCTGGATTTGGAGAGAAGGAGATAAAAGCGAAAATCGAGAACATCAGGTATTTTCCATTTTTATGCCTCCGTAATCATGTTAATAATTTTTTTCCAGTTTGTGATATTGGGTTAAAATTGTTAAAATCGGCTATATTTTTTGCTTTATTCATGAAATTACATTATTATTCTATATTTGTTTGTTTTCTTCTCAGATCAACCTACTCACAAGAATTGAGAAAAATCAAGGAATCCAAAAAATCTGGTGCCGGGACGGACTCGGTTTACACTCCATCGTGAAATGGCTCACCATATTAAATGAATGCCTAGGAACATGAATGCAATAATAATGGAAAGTGAAAGCAATTTGGTAAATACATATTTAATTATGTCTGAATTATAGTATTTTCCTTACAATTCTTAATGTATCATTCTTGCCTGCCAAGGAACAGAGCCATCTTCCAAAGTAATTGGCATATCTTTCCCGAAGATCAGTAGACCGACCAGAAGAACGGTTGCTTAAACATGTTGGTAGTGGTTCCAATCCTTGAGGTGCTGGCACCTCTCTCCAATTACCGGGGATGACAGTTGCTTCATTGAGATTTTCTTTGTCTACTGTATATACAAACTGCGTGTTCTGTAATGTTGTTTGTCTGAGCCACTTGTGTGAAGCGCAACATGCCTTGACGATGCTCACCACTTTCTTAGGACTGTAGGGCATTGGTTTCTCAAACACTGAATCTGGCGGCTAGTATACCAATGAGTTTTCAACTATTCTCCTAGCCCGCGACAAACGATAATTAAAAATCTTTTGCTTTAATGTTAATTTACTTCCTGGGTAAGGTTTGGTTTTAACAGGTTTTCTTTCAAGGGAAATGCATTGTCGCCACTAGGAATGACCTTCTGGTAGCATACCATTCTCTAAAGATTGATACAACTACTGTTACGAAAAACTCCTCCATCAGAAACTCGACCATTACAACCTATGTCTATATAACTGAAGCAATATTTATGATCTACAACTGCCATTAAGACAACACTGTTTGATTCTTTGTAATTGTAGTATAAACTTCCTAAGTCATGAGGTGCTTTTATAATGACATGCTTGCCATCTATTGCTCCACAGCATCCAGGAAAATTCCATTCTTTCTGAAAACCATTTGCAATCATTTTCCAATCTGTTGTACCAGGAACCTGAAAAAAGTAAAAATAAAGTTAAATTGTGGTTTCAATTTAAACTAATATATTATAGTGGTGAACGGTAGGTACTAATCCCATTAGTATGTCCACCATTCACATTCCCTCCCTTTATATTATAATGGCTCCTAACTTATATATATACCTATTAAAATGCTTTTTTTTCAGATTAACAACGATGGCGTACGTATTGCAGAAAACTGAACACAATGACTCTGTAGTGCAGGATAGTTTAGTACATGACCCCAAAACCTACACCTGCTAGAAAAAAAAACGAAGTGATGCAGCTATCTCGTATGGTATCCCAACTGAAGACTTATCTGAAGCTGCTATGACAGATGAAACGAGTTCGAGGTTTTCGGGAGACACATGGGCTTCAACTTAAATCTTTGCCAACACTATTGGCACTCGAAGCCCAGGAGCACATTCAACTCTACATAAATAGAGTTCGACGTCAGCATCTGCTAAGCGTAAATGAACCCCAAACAATTAGCAGACCAATCACACCACTTTCATCTGGTGATTCAATGGAAGGAAGACACTATACACCCCAGTCTACTATATCTGAAGTACATGTTGAACATAATACGTGTAGCCAGGAGTCTGCAATAATATCGACAGACATAATTACTGCTGAAGCCTTTAATATTGCTAATTATGATAACTAAACATAAATGTAGCAAATGTTTAATTAATCAAATGATTTGTGACATATATTTATGATTTATTTACTCTTACCTTGATGACTTCCTTTAATGATTTTTTTATACAATCGCAAACCTCCATAAAAAATTCTGAAATAGTTGATTTTCCAAAGTCGAAATAGATGTGTGAGTGTTCTTAAACTACATCCAGTTGCAAGAAGGTATAGGACTGCCTGTAGTTTGGTTTTTTGCCGGAACTGCACTCCTTACATGGGTATCATTTCGTTGAATTTGTGATTGCACTTTCAATCAACAGAAAGTTAAAACATTCTTGACTCATTCTGAATGTTGAGTAGTATTCTCAAGGATCTTCTACTTCTAATTCCTTAAGAAGTGAATTAGTAGGCTCCTAGTTGATTTCTTCTCTGAATCCATTTTCGTTCCCATAATCTTTTTCTTTTTGGCACACTTATTTCTTCCTCCACTTCCTCTAAAATAGCTATTGCAATATCTTTTATTAGCCTTTTAGCTTTGCTGCGTTGCCTGTTCATCTTGCGATGCCTTACACACTAATGTACTCTACTTGACTGGTTGTGCGAACGAAATTGATCAGTTTAGTAGGAAAGTAGTAACTAACTCTCGCCACTTGACTAAATTACTGGCATAGTGTGAGCCAGGCTTTAGGACGGGTATTAACGCTCAGGTTCAACCGTCAGTTCACCCGAGTCCGTTCAACGGATGGACATCCACATGAAGAGTAGAACTATCAGTCACACCGTCAAGTCAACTGGAGGCCATCGTCTCCAGTTCTCCCCCTTGCCATCGTCGTGGCAATACTAACATTGGCACCGATGGAAACTCTCCTGGCTTTTGAATGATGAGGTGGAGCTGTGTAGACTAGGCAGGATCAAAATGCCATAAAAAGTATTGGTCTAAATGTTCCCTATTCTCATCTAGCATTAATAAAAAGAAAAAAAAAGTTGAAATCAAAACGGGACTGGCTCACTTATTTATGAAATGAACCATATAGCCTACTTTCACAAAGAAAGAAGAAAAAAAAAGGCAGGACACTGGCCTAGGCCTATAACAACTTGCTATCAAATAGAAATACTTATAATTTTTTCATTATATGTTTTGAACTCAGAACGAACAACAAATAGGTGTTTGTCTCATCATTGAAATGAATTAGGCCTTTACATAGTTTTTTTTAATATTCTGATCAAGAGGTTCAGATCCTTCTTAGGCGAAATCCAGCGACGAACTGTCACAAATCGTTCCTTACCCCAGGCTTACCCGACCAAACATGCAATCATCTGACAGTCGGAGGGACGAACTTGAGGTAATTCCATAAGTTCATCCGTTCTGGTGAATGGATTGACTTCCGCCCCCACCCCCCACCCCCCACAAAACTGTCATCCACAGTTGGTTTTAAACGCCAAACTCGATGAACGGGGATCTTAAAAAAATCAGCTGGAATAAAAAAGATCTGTACAAAGTGTCTCTCCCGCTAAAACCGAAACATCCTACGATACGAATAACCCTTCACATACATGTGTACACACACACACATTATATATATATATATATATATATATATATATATATATATATATATATATCAAAACCCCTTTACAACAAAGACAATGAACTAACAACCCCAAACAAACACAGCCCCCCCCCCAAAAAATGCACCCAATAGAGAGCTTATTACTAAGACTGCCATCAGACAGTGCCTTAAAATAGTCGAAAAATAAATGAATAAATTATTAATTAATAAATAAGAAAAATAATGCAACCCTCCACAAAAAAAAAAAACAATCCATATGCGCCAAAAATAAAATCAATACTAAACAAGAATAGTAACCCAACACACACCTAACCCACTTCCAGTTTCAACACTCACTCTTCAGCGCAAAACAGATAACCTCCACCACACCATTAGTGGTGGCAGGAAAGGCTTTAAACGAGCACATATCTGAAGGCCATTGTAAACACATTTTCTGATGCCTATTTATAGTGGGGTGGGGTGGGGGCACCCGATGCCCCCCTGTAGTGATGGAAATCCTTCATTCAAATTAATGGAAACCTTCAAAATTCCTGGAATGGAAAAAGTAATTGGTTTTCATCTTATCAAGATATATACTAAGATGCACTTGTCTTATTTTACAATGTGCATCTTATTTTATTTACAATGTACTTCCTATTACTATAACACTTAATAGAGTTCCTTTGTATTTATACCTGGAAGTAACAGTCTATTACCAAGAATGGTAATGTTATGTAAGTTGCACCATGTTGAGCATGCATGTGATTGCCATTGCATTACCATGCATAGGTTAAGATGTGCTTTGTTCTTCTATATAAAAATTTACAGAATTCTATATAGATTAATGAAAACGTCTATTTTTGAGCTGAATATTATGAATGTAACGCCAGCCTAACTATGCCTTGTAACATTTAGGTTAGGCATGCATGCAGTATAGCCTAGGCTAAGGATTGCATACTGTTGGTACAAGATTGCTGTCCTAAATTAACTTTTTTATTACATGGAACTAGTATAGGGTGCCAGTATTAGAACCATCATAGGATACAAGTTTAGGGACCAGTTCTAACAATTATGAAAAGAATCCACAAGGAGTAAGTTCCCCCATAGGCGGGTAACGGCCATGCTCTGTGGGCATTACTAAAGGATCTTTGCAGTGTCCCTTCGACCCGTAGTTGCACGCGTTTCATTCCTTATATTTCTTCTGTCTTACTTTCCACCCTCTCCAAGAATTGTTTCATTGTGCAACTGTGAGGTTTTCCTCCTCTTACACCTTTACAACCTCCTTTATTCTCAATTTTCCTTTCAGTGCTGCATGAGCTCATAGGTCCCAGTGCTTGGCCACTGGCCTAAATCTTACTTTCCAATTCCACTAGGAAGAAGTTGTTTATGCCATGTATCTACCTACTAAGAAACATCAAACAAATCATGGTTGTCAGCCTTTCTTTTAACCTAACTACCAAAATGAAGATTCATCCATCTCCCATGTCATGTACCAATTCTAGCTAAGAATAGACCTAGAATATTAGCCTAGCCCTAGTGGGTACACTTGTATTAGCCTAAGGCAAAAGTCTGAATAATGTATAGGCTAGTCATGAGTTAAGAGGCTACCATTGATTTTATGACAATTAACTCAAGACTAGCCAATACATAATTCAAACCTTGGCATTGGATATACAAGTGTTTTTCACAGGCCTAGGCTAGTATCCCATAGGCCTAGCTAATGCTAATATTAGCCTAAGCCTGTGAGGTACTTTTGTATTAGCGGCTCTATGCCAATGTTCAAATTGTTATATATAGGCTAGTCTTGATTTAACATATGTCTAGCCTATACATAACAATTCAAACCTTGGTACAGGCTAATACAAGTGTCTCCCATAGGCTTAGGCTAATATTAGCATGAGCTAGGCCTGTGGAATACACTTGTATATCCTATGCCAAGGTTTGAATTATGTATAGGCTAGTCTTGAGTTAATTGTCATAAAATTAATGGTAGCCTCTTACTCACGACTAGCAGATACATAACAATTCAAACCTTGCCATAGGCTAATACAAGTGTACCTCATATGCCTAGGCTAGTATCCTTAGCTGGAACTAGTACATGATGGAGACAGACAAATCTCCATTTTTTAGTTAAGGTTGAAGGGATGGCCAAACTCCCGCAGTTTCTTTAAAGCTTGGGTAATTCTTCAGAAGCATTCCGCACTGGTATATAAACTAAATAATCACCTACATGGAAAGAGCATGTGAAAAGCAATATAAAAAGTATAGTCATTATATGAGAGATTGAACGGAGTGGAATTAAATGAGCTTGATAAGTTTTTACCTTGAATTTTTCCTAAGTCGGAGAGGTGTTTCCTCTACGGTAATGTTTTACTTTTAATGAGCCCTCTAACTTACTTTCTTACGCAAACAGAAGCAGTTCCAGTTTACTCATTATTGCTGAGAGGTGTGACATCGTTATGACGTAATGGTTTCATAACCAATTACGAACGACTTTAGTCGAAAACTAGGTTTCACTAGCATTTCAGCGGAGTAATAAAGTTACCTGTCCAGTGTCCACTGGTATCCTTGTTTGACTGAATACTCGAATAATGAAGAAAAACCGGCCATTTTGTCTTCATGTAGCTATGGCAGACGCCAGTGGCTGGCCCTTCTGGCATTAATTTTGACAGAGACCTTCGATTTCCTACGATTGTTTGCAGTGCAATGTGGGTTACGGTGAATTTTTTTCTTTTCATTATTTGTCTAGTGGTGGTAAAGAAGTTGTAATTGAATATGCTCAAACACATAATTTAATTCTAAAGGAAAAAAACTGGCGATTGTTGTTGAGGCTATTTGTCGGATCGACTACAACAAGAACTCCTTTAGGTGTGATCGCTCTGTAGTGACGAAAGGACGTCGGCGTAAGCGATGTAATTTTAGTGTTTCCTTGTCTAAAGGAACGTGGTTTGACAAATCCCATCTCTGTTTTGAAGTTAATCTAAAGTTTGTTAAGTTATGGTGTACTAGTCCCTACTTTTCTTATAACTTAGCTGAAGGGGAATTGCAGCTTTCCCAAGCGACAATATGTGATTGGGCTTCATTTTGCCGAGAGGTGGCAATAAGTTGGGTTTTGAGAAATAGTGGTAAGATTGGTGGTGTGGGCCTAACTGTTGAGATCGATGAATCTAAATTTGGCAAGAGAAAATATAATGTTAATAGGTTATTGATGGGCAGTGGGTGTTTGGTGGTATATGTCATGAAACGAGGCAGTGTTTTTTAGTGCCAGTAAAGCTTAGGTCAGCAGAAACATTGCTGCCCATTATACAGCAATTTATTGAGCCTGGTACGACAATAGTGAGCGACTGCTGGAAGGCTTATAATTGCTTACAGGAGTTAGGGTACCAGCACTTGCAAGTGAACCACTCCCTAAATTTTGTGGATCCTGTGACCCTTGCGCACACAAATACCATAGAAAGAAGGTGGAGGGATGTGAAGAGCTTGGTCCCAAAGTATGGACGACGGAGACACAACTGGGTAGGATATCTATGTGCAACGTACTTTAAGCTGTTCTACAATAACTACAAAGATACGCCTACATTATTTTCTATTGGAAGCTGCATTATTATATCCTCCAACTCCATAATATTCTGGTAAGTAGGCCTATACTTTGGTAAATTTTTTGTCCACCGTTCTTCCTATAACTTAATATAGTGGCGAAGTTGGGGGGGGGGGGTCACAGGGGGAGCAACCCCCCCCTCGCAAGGTGAGGATACAGCTTCTATGTTAGGTTACTGTAACCCCTGTGGCTAGCGCGCGCAGCGCAACATTACCTCTTGCCAGTACATGCCATGCTTGCCAAGAATCTTTAAATATGCGGATAAGGCGCGAAGCGCTGTTCCGCTACTGCCTTACTGACAGCACACACAAATCGATCGTCGCGGATATGTAGTCGCTTCCTACTTTGTTTGCTGTTGTTTTGGCATCGCGGCCATATTAGGTTTTAGTGTTCTTCCGCCGATTTCGGTTGGCGGTCAAGTGGGCCCGCAAATCTGTAGGTGCTCCCAATTATTATTATTGCTGCAAAGCACTCTTTTCTGGTATTTCCCCACCCAAAACCCCCGATTCCCAACTGGGGGCCCCCAAGCTTGTTGGGTGGAAAAGGGGGTTAAAATAACATTTCCTCAAGAAAACAAGATGAGATTCACTGAAAAAACACCATTTTAAATGAAGGATTGTTCATTACCTTTTAGAAACTGGTGATGCGGCTTGCTTCTGAAGAATTACCAAGCTTGTAAGTAGGTGGATACATGTTGTAAAGAACTTAGCCTATACGTACCTAATGGAACTGAAATTTAAGCTTCAGGCCAGAGACCAAACACTGGGACCTATGAGATCATTCATCGATGAAAGGAAAACTGAGAATAAAGGAGGTTGTAAAGGTGTAACAGGAGGAAAACCTCGCGGTTGCACAATGAAACAATTGTAAGCAGAGGGTGGAAAGTACGCAATCCTTAGCCTAGGTTATACTGTACACACCCCTAACTGTTACACAAGCGGTACATTCATATATTCAACTGAAAATAGACATTCTTATTGAATTTATAAAAAGAACAAAGTATAAATTATCCTATATATGGTGATACAATTGCAACCACATGCATGCTCAACATAGTGCAACTTACATAACATTACCAATACAATCTCAAGGTATAAATACAAAGGAACACTATTAAGTGTTATATAGTAATGTACATTGTAAAATAAGACAACTGCATCTTTGCATCTTGATAAAATAAAAACCTATTCGTTTGCCCCTTCCACCAGTAATGAGGGCATTGCCATTAATTTAAATTAATTACGTATACTTTTTTCCATCATTACACTGCGACGTAATGTTACATGGTACACTGGTATAGTTGCAAAGTATTGGAGTTATTATTACCTTAAGATGGTGTCCCAAAACCACCTAAGACCGTACGACCTGTGGTCCTTTTTGGAAAACAAAAATGGGCGGAAGGGTTAATCATCAGGGAGTCATATATTGGGGTGTTGAAAATTATACAACCTAGTGGGGATAGCGCCGTCAGTGCACCTCTCATGCAGTGCACTATAGGCATTTTACTTAAGGTTCTATGTATGGTCTTTTCGGCCTAAATTCCATATTCAATTCAAATCTAGTTGCAAGTCACTCTACGCTAGGAGGTTCACGTCCCTGTATTAACCTCTCTGTAATATATAAGCCGTTCAGGCTATTGAATGGAACGTTATGTAAGCCAAGCACTTCGATAAAGAAACATACAGTACCAATATATTTATCTGAACTTTCACTAACCACTACAATTAATGAAAAGCCAGACTATCGACCCTCTGTACACGCCAAACTGTGAAGATAGTCGACTGCAGTTATTTTTTGTTTCAAAAACCACTTTAAAAAAACGCCTTTGAAAAAATAGGATAATGAATGTAAAATAAAATAAAAAGCATTAGGGTAAACAACCGAGTGGACTAACTGCGGCCACCCAAACCATGTTCGGACCCGACCCACCCACCGTTGCTTTAACACATCCTGACACCGGAGATGGGCACCACCAAGATGGAATAAGATAAGGTGAGTTACCGCGCATGGTGCCGGGAGCTCAGCTGTGCTCTGTGACGTCACCTGGAGACTCCTGAGTGTATATGTGACGCTGTCCTGTAGCTATGATCTGGACCATCAGCCTTATTGTTCATGCCTCGTTTTTGGATTCCTAACATTGCATTTCTGAAAGTAGGCTAATATTTATGTCTTTATGGCTATATTTCCAAAATACAAATACATATGATAGGGAATATAATAGCAATGGAAATAAAAATTTACGCATGACACAAGCTTTATGTTAACATTTCATTGGAAATCTTATTGCAATTAACTCTCTCTCTCTCTCTCGTTTCAATCAAGGGATTTTTCAAGATTACTGAACAATTTGTTTTCATCTAATTATACCTTTTCTATGGGATTACTACATTCTGTCTCTTATTTCAATCAAATAAAATTTTCAATATTACTGAACAATAATTTTTATCTTTTTCACACCTTGCTGCGAAAATTTTTCCTTCTTAGAATTTAATATATTTATTACTAAAAAGGAAGGAACCTACATCTAATATAAAAGCTCATTACCTCCTCCGGAACAGTCAGTATTGGCGGCCTTGAATATGTCAGTAAGATTTGAAACTGCTCCGATTCCTGGTTTTAGAGCATCACCATGGAAAATTTTGAATAAATCTTCCATTTCTTATAGATTTTCTCTAAAATGATTAGCGACCTATATAACACCTTTCTCTTTACATATGATATCCAGTCCTTGCCTGTTTCATCAACATAAGCTGAGCCTAATGACGTATCCTTATTTCTAAATTTAAACGCTACGAACCCTCCCAAATAACTTAAGACGCCATTTCTTATCAGGGCTTCAGGTTCTATCTCTATTAAATTTTCTACTTGATCTTCCTGAGTCTCAGTCTCATTGTAAACTGGAAGAAGGTGCTTCATGAGACACGCAGAGATACATAGCTCTGGAATCTGATCTTTAGGAGCAACATTTGAGCTTTGAGATGGACCACTTACATTTAAGCACTCTTTTAGTGACACAAGATGTAGTTTCATCATTACTACAAACATTAAGACCCTGACTGGTTAAACTATTGTCTCTACCCACTATGCATAACAGTATTCTATATTTAAATTCAAAAGGTGACGGATGATCATGTCAATGACCAATTTGTCGTATGAAAGAAAAGAGATGTTCGACTGTCTTGACATAGCCGAATTGTCAACATCCATACAGTTCATGCAACATGTTATCAATGGTTTTACTGATTTAGATGAAATAATAACGCCGTTCTGGAACGGAGACATTTTGTCTTTCACTTTAGCATTACTAGCAAAATCAATCATTTGATCAAAGTATTTCGACTTGACGTGGACTGTTCGAGAAAGCATTTCTAACTTTCTTTACCAAATCATATTTCATGCACAGGTTCATCAAGTCAATACCCTTTTCATCGCTCAGGCATTTCGATTTGGTAAAAATATAAACTCATATGCTTCAGTAACTTGTGTGTATATATATATATATATATATATATATATATATATATATATATATATATATATATATATATATATATATATATATATCATATATACATATATATAAATATATATATATATCATATATATATATATATATATATATATATATATATATATATATATATATATATATATATATATATATATATATATATATATATATATATATATATATATATATATATATATATATATAAACTTATAAACATTCATACATTTTTCGTAGTTAATCCATATAAAATCAGGACGTATTTCGAAGCAACCAAACCTTTTTAATATAATTTAAAGCTCAAAAAATAGTATTTAAGCACACGAAAACATTTCTGCAAAATTCTCTCTCTCTCTCCATCCGATCTTCAGAGACATTCTTCCGATCGTGGTTAAAGATTTACTTGCATGAGAAAAATAATTGATATATTCATATAATCTCTTAATTTTCTACGTGAGCCTATTCAATACAGTTCGCTTAGTTGACCAAAATGCTACATGAAACATTCATATGCCTAGTAAACCAAGCTAAAGTGACGAGATATTAGTGTTAGGCTTACCTGAAGCAACAGTAACATTATTATAAAGATTTTGTGTCGGTATGGCATCTTCTTTTAGATTTCGGGCAGTCTTAGGGCAGTAATTGAGCAATTCGTGCCCAAGGTTTCTGGCAAAATCATTGGATTGGAAATGTGACGAACAAATTCGTGCAGTTTTGACATTGATACCATCACTTCTTTGCACATATTCACCCCACTTACATAGTTCTGCATTTTTTGGGAAACTGTAAAATTTCATTTTTTCACTTCCATCAGTTATATTAGTCTTATAAGAAGTGGAGCACCCATATATGGCACATATTACCATGATAAATCTGTCCTCCCAAATGAAAACATAAGCGTGGGAAAAAACGCGGGATATATCCTGCCTGTGTCGTCTGGCTGAACTCTCCAAGTCTCCAGGTGACGTCATGCGCATGAGCGTTGAAAACGGGACCTCTAGGTAACTCACCTTATCTTATTCCATCTTGGGCACCACCAGTCCACCAGTCACGACTCACGAGCAGCGTTGCCGAAATGCCGAATTTTCCCCCGATTTGCCGAGAAAAAACTCTACAGGCGGAGAACCAGACCTTCAATGCCGAGAAGAAATCGGCCTCCTTGTTCATGCCGAGAAAAACTCGGCATTCTTCGAGGGGATTGATTTATCGTCTCAAATAAATTTAAATACTTTTTTTTTAATTAGTTAATGTCTTTTTATGTAAGCTTGGGTAGAAAATGATTATTACTACATTATTATTACATAATATATGTGTAAATGATTCTTTTTTAAGAGATTCCACTTAATAAGGGTTGAAAACGTTCAATCCTTCTGTGACGGTAAGGAACCCTTTATAATTGTAAAACACGAAACCGAATAGTGGTAGCAGTTAAATACCATGATATCATATCTTAGTATATTATGTATGATTAGGAATGCAATTCAAACTACAAGAAAAAAATCAAACTGTAGATACAAAACTAGCAAGATTGAAATTAGCTGTAACTTTTGCAATTATAATGTTATTGAATTTAATGAGTTACATGGTTGTAAAGTAATTTTAAGATATTTGATATTGCTTCCATTCATAGAATTGTAATTTGATGATAAGACATGTGATTACATTATAACTGACATGAACCATGTTTAAGTTTACGAGTGGCGGTAAATTACTATTCCATCACTGGTGAATCCAGGAGAGCTATGGCTTCATTATTGGGAGGGGGGGGTGGGTGGGGGGGGGGGGGGGGGGGGGGGGTGGGTGGGGGGGAGGGGGGTGGGGGGGTGGGGGGGGGGGGGGGGGGGGGGGGGGGGGGGGGCACTTTCCAAAGAATTAGCATAAAACATAAACAGGAACAAAATCTGGAATTAGTAAAATATATTCTCAAACATATTTATACCCTGATATATGAAGCAAAAATAAAATTTTTTTTTTGTTTTATTTAATATAGCCTATATGTTCTATAAAGTTGATTTATAAAACTGAGTAGGTTACGTATCTACCTATATTTTGTAATTTCTATGTTTTATAAAGTTTATCTATAAAACTTAATATGTATATATCATTGTTGTTTTGGTTGTAATTGTGTATATACATAGCTAATATATACTTTTGTTGAATGATGATGAATATAAATCGATGAGGTGTTGCATAAGATTGGTTTATTTTCTTAAAGTACCCCTGGGCCATAAAATGAATTCCGTTTTCTATAAGATGCCGATTTTAGTATGCAGAGCTATCGGCAACGCTGCTCACGAGTCGTAAGTCGTGGGAGCAACACCTCGAGACACGAGAGACTCTT
Organism: Macrobrachium nipponense; assembly: GCF_015104395.2. Classification (NCBI taxonomy): domain Eukaryota; kingdom Metazoa; phylum Arthropoda; class Malacostraca; order Decapoda; family Palaemonidae; genus Macrobrachium; species Macrobrachium nipponense. The sequence continues at coordinate 6,938,108 of NC_061104.1, forward strand.
TTGTTAATTTTGATTTTTATGAAAACTACCGAAGAGTGATTTTCGAAGCATGAAAGAACTATTATACTTCTGTGAGAAGTAGATGGGCATACAGCTAGGGCCTAGGCATTGACCTGAATATAGAATTTGGGACAAGGGCCAAGCACTGGGACCTATGAGGTCATTCAGTAATGGAAAGGAGGAAATTGAGTAGTGGGTATGAAAGGTGTAACAGAAGGAAAAACATCGTGATGGAAGCATGATATGAAAGGAGGTACAGTAAAAAGAATGAAAGGGGCTGCAGCAAGAGGCCAAAAGGACGCTGCAAAGAACCCTTTAGTAATGGCATACAGTACACAGCATGAGGCGCACTGTCGGCACTACTACCCTCCTACGGGACAAGCCTATATAGGCTTGTAGACTACATGCAGTCTTGTGGGTTACTTCCAATCCTAATTCCCAACTGGGGTTAACGCTCAAGACATTTGTTTAAACATACCTAATATAGATTGCGTTATAGGCCTACGTATAGGCCTCTAGCAAGATACCATGACATCTACTAAATTACTAGGCCTAAAGTAAAAGCATAAACGATCGTTACTGTAATGGAGGATACAAAAAGTGTTTTTTAAAACGGGCTAACTGCCTAAACTATTCAAATAAGCGTGACTATGTATAAAATAAAACAATACATATATAAAACATTTCATGATGAAAAATATCAGAATTACTAGCCCAAATATTTCGTATATTTATAAGTGATTTCTGATTCAAATAAATAAAGTTTTTTCACCTCTTTCACATTATATATTAACAGGAATATATAATCATAAGGTGACCATGATACTAATAAACAGCTGGACATAATAAAACATGTGAACTGTCAGTCTACCACATACCGTGAGCACATTACTGCTTCAGGAAGGATGACGAGTAATGGTGGAAGTTACTACATCACAAACGTTATTTCGAAAGCCTTTCATTATCCTAATGCAAAAACGCGCTGTCAAACGTCAAGACGGATATTTAGTAGAACCGCACGGACGTATAGCTAGAGCACTTCACAGTCGACAAGGATTACTCCGAAAATGACTCGGTGAAATGTTCTGATCGGGATTCCAGGAAACGTTGTGCCAAGATGGCGGACTCCTTAACTGTAACTGACAGACTTGAAAGTAATCCTTGATTCGTTTCGAGGCAGTTTTATTATATGAACATTAATGACTTTACAATACGGACAATTTTGTTCTGAATTAACAATATCTGAGCCCACTAATGAATTTATTCCAATCATCCTTACTGGCACCAGCCAGCCAAGCAGTTTCCCTCCTCCCTCCCTCCATCTTGGCACATGATTTACCCAGTTGAATACAATTATACAAATCTTTTTAGTGGTGTCACACTACCTACTCCCTCCCTCTTAATATATATATATATATATATAATATATATATATATATATATATATATATATATATATATAGTAGGTCTCTGTCGTATATACGGGTATCTGCATCTTCATTAAGAGTATGAAAAAGAACAGTAGTCAAGTAATTCACATGTAGGTGTTCAACAACGTGGCAATTTAAGGGATGCAGTAGTGATGATGACGTTGCCATGTTTCCGTAATTTAAATATTTTTTTTTACCGGTTGTGGGGGTCAAGGCAGTTCTTCGTTCTCATTCAGTTATTTAATTCTTCATAATATCGTAGGTTTCGTTACAAGCAGTAGCAACAGTAACAAAAACAAACGAAAAATAATAATAATTAGTAGGAGATGGCAAAATCGGGTGTAAGCGTATGTCGAGTGGTTGAGGCCCTCATTTGATTCTCTGGTCCTTGATGTCCTTGATGGACCTCGAGGACGATGTCGTCACGCCTACGACCTTGGAGTACTACGGCATTTCCATAGTGTTTCGCGTAACGAAAAGTCCGCACGAATTTCGGCCGGTTTTAATTTGCTTTTGAATTAGTGTAGTGTACAAACAGCCGTAATTCGCGTGAACGTTTTAACTTAGAAAGCCGAAGTTCCCACATCACTTCAAGCTATGTAAGTACCATAAACTCCTTGGTATTGATTAATTTATGGTTACCAAAACTGGCGTTACAACATCAAGGTTATTGCTGTGATGCATTTATTGATATGTTTATTTATACACTTTTGTCATTGTGTAGTACTACTAGTGTATGTCTTTTTGGGGGGAATGTCGGATCATAGGTTTACGATATTTTGTGACAGCCATTTACATTGTAGTACGAGGGTTGCAGTATGATCACGTGATCACGTAGACCTAGTGTTTCTTGTTTATGGATCTCGATTATTACTTTATTTGGCGTTAGTAATATATATATAACTCCTAAATCTATAAAGAAATACAGACAAATAGGCAAACTGTTTGAGCGGACGATTTTAACAGAAGAATATTTAGCCTGGTTGTAAATATTTTAGGTTTGGTTTTTCGTCTGAGTAAAACCAGTTCGCTGGGGTCGCATGTTCGGGATTTTAACCGTCTATCATAAGTGATCCAAACCACTCTGTTCGCTTTATTTATTCCTCAAAGGTTTAACCAACTGTCACTGCCAGTGAAGTTAAGAGTCTTTGATTATTTATGATATTATCGCCTTAAGCTGATCGGTAACTGATTTTAGCCAAAGAAAGAAAGAAAGAAAGAAAAGCTTTTGAGGCATTAGGACTATGTGCCGTCTCGTTTGTTAGCGCAAAGACTTTTGTTTGATAACTTTGATTAAGTAGCAGTATTAGATTAAGCCTGCCTTGTGCTGGCACGGGGTCTTGCTTTTCAGCAGGCCGTAACTTATTGTTTGATTAAAGTTAACATTCTAAAAAGTATTCAACCATCAACATGTTGATGCTCTTTCTTGAGTTTTTGGCAGAACGTCCATCGCTGCATCAGGTTTATAGTCATTTAAATGTCTCCAAACGTATGCTTCAAGTTTATTGCTTATTGTTGAGCTTGCCGCACGGAATACGTGCCATCCTAGGGTGTGGATTTATTGAAATGTGACCGAACGAATGCGTGTTTCTTGTTTATGGTACCCAAATCACCCCCATTTATTTATATCTATAGTCCACAAGCGAAGTAACTGTATATTCGATATATTCAGAATTGTATGCTGTTTTTATTAGATATTATCAGAACTGTATGCTGTTTTTATTCAACATTATCAGAACTGTACGCTGTTTTCGTGTCCAAATTCATGGGGAAAATAAAACACTTTTTGGAACTAGTTTGCGGTGCGCAGTAATATGTTATTAACAAGGCGACGATTATCTCTGCTGGATAAATTGGAAAATGACGAATTAAGAAGGGCAGGAGTAGTGTAGATTACAGAGGTAATCAGAGAGTCACGATTGGTCTGTGCATGTGTTGAGGATGGATGATGAGGGTTTGGGAGGAACCTGTTAGAGGAAGAAGATCAAGAGGGAGACAGAATTAAATGGCGAGATAAAGTGAAGATATGGAGAGAAGATGTGTGGCGGAGGATGATGTCTTTGATAGAAGGCTGGAACTCTAGTCTCATTATCATTATTATATCAACTGCATAGTGGGATACAAATTAATGCAAATTGTATATTTTAATGGGTATATTTGAAAGTAGTCAACAGGGTGATTCTATCGTTTCTATGACCTTGGGTAGTATTTGATGGGACTTACGTAATCCTGTTGTAGACTTACCTTTCACACTATGCGATTCTTCTCGCCCAAGATACGATTGCAGTCCCGGATCTAAATGCGACACAAAATTGCGCAAGTCGTACATTTGTCCGACTGCCGCACAAAGTGACCCAATTTTTGACATGCGCTTGCAGTCTGCTCTCAGCCTGTAGTGGTGACTAGATGGACAGGAAGAGAAAATTTTCTTTATTTATTACACTTGAGAAAAAAGAAGAGAAAACTAGAATTCACGGGTACACCCTTTGAATACACAAAGGCACTTATACTGTTGTACGGTGCATTTGCCACAATTTTCGAGGAGCTGAAGAGAGATAATGATAAATTTTTCAGTTACTTCAGATACTTCAGAATGTCTAAAACAACCTTTGAGGAACTCTTGTCACGTCTACATGACCAGTTGCTAAAAGAAATACGACATTCAGAGATGATATTTCACCAGCACAACAACTGGCAGTTACCATCAAGTAAGACGAAATAATATGGACATTTCCTTGTAAATTTGCTTTTCCATATAGAAATTAAAAAGGAGAAATGAAAACAACTAGTGTTAGCTGAAACATCTCTATTTATCAAAAGTATAAACTGATATATCTATATAAAAAACTAAAATCTTTTACGTTTGATATAAAAAAATCCACATCTCTCTCTGTTTCATTAATTAATGTAAATAAAACGAAAGTTTTTACTATAAAAATTTCTCAAAAAACATCATATATCGAAATCAAAAAGCTTTTAGTCCTCTTTTATAATCAATAATCTGCCGATAAACCTTCTAATAATTTCAGTATCAAAACGTATATGTAACCTTAATGAAAAAAACTGCAAATCATTTAGTAAATAATTTCTCAGTAGTTTATACTTAAGTTATCCATACCTGTAGTTCTTTCTTATTTACGAATAACACTATTGTTATTATTATTATTGTATGATGTTTTTTTTTCGTTGCATGGAACCAGTGGTTATTCAGCAACGGGAATAACACTATTTATACCCCTCAAATATTTTCAATACTCAATGCACCCGATCACCAGTAGCAGTGGAAGTCTACTGCTGTCGCACGTATATGCAGGAAAAAATCGCATAGTGTGAAGACACGTATTGAAGGCAATGGCCAACTGCAATCGCGTCGGGGTGCAGCACCGGACATGGCCAGTGGTGCCTGTCGGCTGTAATGCGATGCCGGACCGACATAGTGTGAAAAGGTACATTAGAGATAATAGTCGACTGCTAGTCGCATGTAGGTCCGACATCGTGTCGCATTTACGTACGACATAGTGTGAAAGGGCCCTAATTATCGGATCACCTGAAGAAAAGTGACCCCTAACACACGCTGGGTCGCTTTTCTTCAGGTGGAAAATATTGGGGTCGCTTTTCTTCAGGTGGAAAATATTGGGGTCGCTTTTCCTTCAGGTGGAAAATATTGGGGTCGCTTTTCTTCAGGTGAGGAATTAACAGGTAAATAAAAAATAGAAAGTATGACTTACTCTTACACACAAAATGTAAGCATAAACCTACTACTACATTTATGGGGACCCCATTGGGAAGTGATTTTCAGGAAACTACCGAACCTAACACACTACCTAACTTGGCTGGGCTTGTCCCTAAATTTCATAATCCATCCATCCAACTACCTAACCTAACCTAGGCCCCGTACCCCTACCTAGGCCTAGCGGGGGGGGGGGGGGGGGGGGGCGCCTCGCGCCCCCCCCCTGAAGGTCACCTGAAGATTGGAGACACCAACAAGCAGGGTCGTTTATCTTTAGGTGGAAAATATTTGGGTCGTTTATCTCTAGCAGGAAAATATTGGGGTCGTTTATCTTTAGGTGGAAAATATTTGGGTCGTTTATCTTTAGGTGGAAAATATTGGGGTCGTTTATCTTTAGGTGGAAAATATTTGGGTCGTTTATCTTAGGTGGAAAATATTGGGGTCGTTTATCTTTAGGTGGAAAATATTGGGGGTCGCTTTCTTCAGGAGGAAAATATTGGGGTCGATTTTCTTCAGGAGAGGTATTAGGGGTCACTAATCTTCAGGTGAACCGAATTATTCTGGTAGTTAACCTAGTTGGTATTATATTTTTTTTTATTGTGACAAAACCATTTTAAAAGTTTATTATGACCAAAGTATATAAAAGTAAAGGCGTGATAATATTAAGTGCAGTAAGCTTAAATTGTATGCTTGCGTGTATTCCGTTATCTTAGCAGACCCAGTGTAAAGAATTCCATTCTGTGTGTGTGTGTGTGTTGAATGATTTAAGACTGGATATCCAATTATGTCTTCTCCCCCCAGCAGGGGTGCTACAGCGTAAAGACAGCAAACCGATCTCTGCCACAATCAATCTTTAGTATCATAATTCATTTGCCTTCCACTTCTCATCAAATTTAACTAATTATCAGATACAGAGTAAACTGCATAAGTAGCGGGGAAAGAGTAGGATCTTATATCTATGGTGGGATCTGACTAATGTGTCTCAGGTTTTCAGAGAAGTCTACCAGTGGTGTTTTAGTTAAACTTCGACCCAATCGAATATGCTACGCGTTTTCGATTCTATCTTCATTATGTGTGGTATTTCATTTGAGTTTCAGTTTCGGTTCAAGGTTACGTAGCGGCAAGCTTAACCCAAAAATGACATAGTATGAGATATAAGAGGGCACTATTGCTTTTACCACACACACACACACACATACATACACACATATACAAAAACGCGTGTGTGTGTTTTTGTTACTCATTCACCCGTGACTTTTCGTATTCTCAAATCTTAAGGTATAAATGTCTATTATCCAATTCATTATACTTTGACAATAACGTCCTTCACCTTAGGTATAATGATGCTATAGAATACGATATAATTATGTGTATATACATATGTGTTTGTGAGCGGGACAGGATTGTGTTGGAATAATTCCTTGTTCAATTTTGCGTTTCCCGAGATAGTTGTATAGCCCAAGGCATTTTTAATAAGTATATAATTACCAACTTTTGCCTCCTTACATATATTCCACCATCCCGTGCGTACAGCTTACCCAATTCAGTAATTACTGAATTGGTTATATCTATAGAGTTTTTTTTTTTTTTTAGCCTTATACTAAAGTACGAGGTTACTCCAAACGCGCGAGCAATTCACATAGCCCAGTCACAGTCAAACGTCAGATATATTGGCCTCGTACTATGTATAAGCTTTTACTCGCATGAACAGCCGGCGAAGACTTGCCGCTATCATTTTGTTGTTGTCAGGGATCGGCGGGAGCGTATATATGATAATCCGAGATTCATGGCTCGTGTTCAGTTGTTGGTGCTGAATATTCATCTGTTGGCTGTTGCGTGGGTGGAATCTTCTTGGTGACAGGAGGAGGATTTGTAGATCAGCGGGTGATTTGGATGTTAATGGAAAACTGACTGATTTATGGTTACTAAAGCTGGCGTCACATGTTGATAGAAGGCTGTTTGTTTAATGTGGAGAATGAGTCTAAAATTGATCTCAAAATGGAAGTTTCTGTTGAGAATGAGACTAAATCCCCCCGCCCCTACCAGAATGGAAGTTTTTGTTATGATTAGCATATTTCCAACCCAAAATTGAAGTGTCTGCTATGAATAAAGACTAAATTTCTTCTCAAAATGGAATTTCTGTTATGAATGAGACTAAATTTTCCTCCAATTTGGAAGTTTGTTAAGAAAGAGACTAACTTGCTCCCTCCAATAGAAGTTTTCTGTTAATGAACTAATCACCCCCCCACCCCCCCCTCACCTACCTCATGGAAGTTTTCTGTTAAAAGAAATGTGACTAAATTTCACCCCCAAAATGGAAGTGTCTGTTATGAATAAGAGTAAGAATAAATTTTCCCCAAAATGGAAGTTTCTTTTTAAGAATGAGATTTAATGTTATACAAAGGGAAAGTTTCGGTTAAATGAGGCTTGTTTCCCCCAAAATGAAGTCTGTTAATCATCAGACAAAATTCCCTCCCAATATGAAGTTTCTTATGGTCTAGGGGTTGATTTCGAGTTGCTCTGTACTAATTTCTGTTCGAATTCAGTTCAGTATCAACTCATAGTCAATTTGTCCAAGTTGAACATATGACATTTTTATTTTTTCAAAACTTAAACCAAAATAAACCGGCGGTAGGTTTTGATGGTGTTTCCAAGAAAATATTTACTTGCAACGGTGTATAATATTTATCTGGTCTAGGTTTACTTTATTTTACTTTCTTTAAGAAAATGCTTTGAGAACCTCGTGCATAGCTCCTTCTAACGTACCATATATACCTGCTGAGCCATATTACTCCCAATCTTTGGAAGATAGTCAAAGCCAGTCAGTCGAAGAAAGTGTAGACAACATAGGACTCTTGGCAAAATGAGTAATTTTAATTTGCAAATTGTTTTCTGATGAAGTTCAGAAATCATATTATTTGATTTTCACTCGAGTATAAGATCCATGTTCACGGTCCGCTCTCGTTTATTCAGTTGTTATGAATTTTATTTTGATAAGCCAAAGATTCCCGTTCGGGATCAGTGACCTTTTGTAAGTTCGGACACCGAGAGCAAGCGTAAGATAATGTGAAAGTTTTTACTAATTTTTTTGGGGGGGGAAACGTTCGTCGTATATTATCATTAGAGAGTGCAGATGTATGCACCTTACTTATATGACCTTATATTTACAATGACTTTTGTGCGTTTATATATATATAATATATATATATATCATATATATGAAATATATATTATATATATTTACACACTCATATAATATATATATATATAACACAAAATTCATTCTAACTCTGGTATATATTACATGCATACGATCTGCACCTCTTTAATGATTAATAACGACAACTGTTTTCACAAAAAAATATTAAACTTTCTCATCTACCTTTCCTCAAGCGAAGTGGCACCGAGATAGATGTGTTTCCTTGCTTTAGTAACAAACTGTTTCCAGATAATTTAATTGTGTCCTATGAGAGAGAGAGAGAGAAGAGAGTAGGAGAAGAGAGAGAAGAGAGAGAGAGAGAGATGCGGGCGGGGGTAACAGTTGGCAATTTATTACTGGAGAGAGAGAGAGAGAGTGAGAGAGAGAGAGAGAGAGAGTTCTGCACTTTGGCGTGTTATCTGTGTGTCCACCTACCCGAGGTGTGCTATACTGAACTGGCGGCACGCTCCTTGGGACGCCGTGTTTATATACTATCCCGTCGGTCGACATTATACTAATAAAGAAATAAACGATGCGCTACGAAGGCTGTTTACTTTACATTTTACCATGCTGTGTTTATTAGCACTAGCACCTCCGAGTAGAGCGACCGTAATTGTTAACACCAAGTACGCCCCTCAGAGAATTGCTCTACCTCACAATGTTTATGGTAGTATTATATATATATTATATATATATAGTATATTATATATGTATCATATATATATATGTGATACTGTCATATATTACCACTCACATTGTGAGGTAGAGAATTATATATATATATATATCTTATATAATATCTCTCTATATCTGTCTCTTCGTTTCCCCATAATATTGTGAGTTTTGGGGGGGAGGAGGAGGGGGAATCCTCTGTGGGCGCTACTTTGACGGTAAAACAATTACGCGTCGCCTACTCGTAGGTCCCCTCTTGATTTGAACTGCCTTGACGGATTTTACGCTTGTCCAACCGATGGTTGCAAACGCGTAGCGGGCAGAGGGCTTTCTAACTGGGAGAATTATCTCCTCTAGTTTGAATCTAAATTTCTCAAGTTTTTCTCTTACTGATCATCTTCAATCTCTACTTTCTGTCGCTCTGTTACTCCCCCTAGCTGTCCTCCTCCTCTTCACTAAAACCCTCAGTAGTTTGTGAAGGAGCTGGTCTCTGAACTTGGCTGTTACCTGATCCAAATGGCAGGACTATCGGTTTGGTCCGCCGCTCGATTATGTTTAGACCTTGAGAATTGATGTGTATTCACATCAATATTTATTAGGGCAGACTACATGTGGGGACTTGCCTACCGAATCCGGGGAGTATATTCTCCACGGTAGGACCTCGCATTTATCCGGATTTGCCTCTAAACTAAATGAATGGGGATGATTGCATCTAGCTATGTCCACTCGGTCCCTATCAAGCGGGTTCTGCTTACACTTGAGCAATCATGCTATGTTGAGCCATCCCTTCGGTGCTAGGGTCTGGAGTGACTATGGGAATTTGGTCTCGCTGTGTCTCTTTGGTGAGGGGAAGTACCTTGAGAGGAGCCCAGTTTTTACCAATGGCTTGCAGTTGTTTTCTCTGTAATTTCAAAAAACACGAAAAATGGAATTGACTCTGGAACTCCGTCCCCCCCCGAACATGTGACCCCATGACACTAGGCGCTTCGCTTGTTTAAATAAGGAAAAGCTCTGTTGACAACCTCGGCAATAAGAAGGATTCCTCCAACAATACTTCTCCTGAACCAATGTTGTTAAAGACAATTTATTCGCACTGTGGAAAATAATATCTAGTAGTAACCGAATACTTTATCTCTGGTTCTTGCTCTTACAGATACAACCAAAATCTGAAAATTCGCCACTTAAAAAACATACCAATTGGGGTTGTAAGCTAGACTAATTCATTAAGCTTCTGTAATTTGGGGCATCAAATAATTTTAATGGGCTTACAATGATAGTAAAGGATTTGGGAAGCTTGGGTATCATTTCAAGTTTTGAGATTGCTTTAGAAGCAATGAAAAGTTTAGAGAGCATAAAAATTGAACAATTGTTTGATTTCTGGGCCTATGTGATAAAGCACCAAGACACCTAGGGGTATATACACCACAAAAGATGGTTGGAAAAGAGAATAGAGCATGATTCCAGAAGTAAGAACCCCCAGCCCAACATGGACTAATTGCAACTTGGAGATAGAAATTATAAACTATTATAAGATGATACAAATTTATACAAAAAAAAAGTTGGTTTTAATTAAAAGTAAGGATATTAGTAATACGGTAAGCAATCTGTTTTGATTTAATGCAATCAATACTCAAGAAGCTCCCATGCTTTGTGCATGAAGATTTGCATAAATTGATCCTATAAGGATATTAAACCACATATGAGCTTCATCTATGTAAAGGAGTATTTTTTTTGATAAAGTCTATATGATTTTCAGAACCAGAATTACTGGACATTCCCTGATAATGTTTGAAAGTAAGTAAGATCCCTCAAACAGCATGGGTTAGTTTTTAACATTTGAAACCCCTGTCAATCCATATCATATTAATTATGGAGAATGAAAAGTCTGTTCGAGATATAAACTAGGCCTTTACAAATGCTTTAATTGTTTTTCAAGTACGGTCACCCCTTCCCTGGTGCTGCCAATAATACGAAGATCTGTATTAACTGTTCTTCGTTAGAAACATGGCCATGCAACAGAGATACAACCTGTGCAAACTGTAAAGATCATCATAATCAAATGATAAAAATTTGTAGAGAATACAAGAAAGAAGAAAGCTGCCATCTTGAATAGCAATAATCTGACATATTAGTGGTAGGTTATGCAAAGCAATTTTACTCGGATCGCAACTAATTTTGCTCAAGCGGTTAAGATGGCCACAAAAGATTATACCACTACCCCTTACTACCACAGGGGACCAGTTGTAGCAACTGGCCCGTCAGGTGCATCTCCCTTAGTGGTAGTGCCCAGCCATCCTGGGTCAAGTGGCTCAGTCTTATAAAAGCCAGAGCACAAACCTCAGAGAGGTCAAGAATGGTTTCCACCACACAAAAGTATTGGTCACTGATAGGAGCACCTCTCCTAGAGTATAGCCCAGCCATTCTGGGCCAGTGGCTCGAACTGTTTTGAAGTTCTAGCACAATCCTCCAGGAAGCCCAATGTGGCTTCCCCCCACCTCAAATGTATTGTCCTCAGGCAAATCTCTACCTGATTTTTTTTGGTTGGGAAAAAAAAATTGGAGATTAGAAACAAGATCTTCAAAGAGGAAAGGTCCCCCATCCTCCTCAACCTTCTCCAAAGCGGTAGTGCCCTACTGCTCATGAATCCCAAGGTTGACTTGTATAAGATCACAGAAGAAAGAAAAAGAAGAGCGGTGGCTTAAGTAAAGCCGTCCATCTCCAGGCCTTACATAGCTTCATCTAAAGTCCAAAGACAATAAGACAAAGAAAATAATACCAAAAGATAATGTCTAATTAATCCAGTGGAATGGGGCAGAGGTCCAAAGTACTAGCATTTGAGAATAAAACTTTAAACGCAGGGACTTGGAACACGACGGATAATTTGTTCTACGGAACCAAATCATGACAAACCTTTAATCCTGTACTCAATTATCATTTTGTTTTGTAGATCCCCTCCTTTGCAAGGTGCAGAGCTCAAGGTGGTACGGTTTTTTATTTTTTTTTTTTTTTTTAATATATTCACAAATCTGTAACATATTTGAAACAATCCCACTCCAATCCCCACTACAGGCATGTCGGTTTAGAACTCATATCGAAAAAAATACTGTTATTGCTCGCTATAATATTGACATCTTTAGAACTTTTCCTCTTAGATCATGCTGGAATCCAAGAAGGCTTAAGCCTTGTCTGACCTCCAAGACCTGATCAATCAGCTTTCCTGCCCTTTATGTTTGATGGTGATTTTAATGCAAAGCATACTTTATGGGTGAAATGTAATGCGATAGATGGTGGTACTCTTGTTGAAGATTAATCGACAACAATGATGTAATACTAATGAAGTGATGGTTTCTCCAACTAGGTATATTGTATTCCACAACTCTACATCATCCAATTGATTTGTCAATCGTTCCTCATCCATTTCGTGGACTAACTTTGTTCAGTACATGACACCTACATGGCAGTGCCATTGGGCCATAATATTAAAATATGTCCCCATAATCCTTCCTTCTCAGTGTCCACCAAAAATGGAAGATAGACAGGCAGACTGGCGCTTATTAAACGGTGTTCCACACTGGATAAAGGTATGATGAATTGTAACTCTCCGTGGCATGCCTATCAACATCTTGAAATATCTTTGATGATAGATGCTAGCCAAGTTTATACCTAAAACTGCGGTTTACTCATCGCCCTGTAGTTCCCTTTGGTGGAGTAAGACTGTGGCCACGCAAGCAAAAAGGTGACCCGAACTTGCTTCAGAAGATACTTGAGAACCACTATGTAGCAGATAGAATAGCGTACCTCAGAGCCTGTGCCAAACAAAAAAGACTTTTAAAAAGCAAAGAGAGCGTCTTGGAAGAAATATATATTCTAATATTAATACCAAAACCCTTCAAGGAATATGGGACGAAGAAAAAGTAGATTAGAAAACTTCAAGCAATTCGTCCCTAAGAGCCTCTACCAGATATTAAGGAGAATAATAGATATATATCTGAACCCAAGATGTAGCAAGGTTCTTGCAAAGCACTTTGGCCCCTGTATCAAGTCTGACAACTATTCCCAGCATTTCACCAAATTAGAGCATCACATCTTTGTTCCTCCTTCTTCTTCAATACTGAGCTTTTAACCGGACCTTGTAGTATGGAGGAGATGCAAAATGCTATCTCTAGCTCTCTCTTTAACTGCCCCAGGTGAGGATGGCATCCGTATGTAATGATATCACATCTTCTCGTGATCAAGGATTTTTTTATTAGAAACCTTTAATGGACTATGGGCTTCCCATACACCTCTCCTGATTCCTGGCTAAACTCATTGTAATGCCAGCCGACAAGTCGGTAAAGACCAGAACTGCCATCTAGTTATAGCCTATCCGTGGACCAGTTGCATATCAAATTATTTGGATAGTGATCAACAACAAGGCTTGTGTGGTATCTAGAACCAAAAAAGAAACTCTTTTATCTAACAGGCATTTTGGGTTGTTAGAAGAACCGAAGTACTCTAGCCCACCTTTGCTGATGTTATCAGAAGGAAATTTCAAATGCCTTTTCTAACCAAAAACAGGTGGTGGCTGTCTTTTTTGACCTCGAAAAGCAATGAACACGACTGGAGGGGTGGTATTTTAAAGAACATTGCCTCGTGGGGTATAGGGAGACATATGTTCTCTTTTATTGAAGAATTTTTATCAAAACTCGCTCAATTAAGTTGATAGTAAGGTCATAACTATCTTCATCCTACATGCAAGAAGAGGTGTCCCCCAAGGCAGCGTATTGATGTGACCTATTTGCTGTTGCTATTAATAAGTCTCATGAGTCCACTACCTCCTTGCATACAAGGATCCACTATTTGTCGATGACTTTGCAATTTACTGTAGTGGATCATCTGTGCACGACAAGCATCGCCAAAATCTTCAAATTGCAATAAATGCTGCATCCGCATGGCAAATTCGTGATTCATGTTTTCACCTCAGACAGACCAAGCCATTCGCTTAACTCGTACTCGTAAAATAGGAAGAGATCCCCACCCTTTTCCTTAAATGTTGTATTTGTGCTTATAGGATAATATCAAGTTTTCTTGGAGTCTTTCGACAAGCAAATGACATTTGGTCCCCATATACAATGACCTATCTATCAGGGTTAAGAATTCACTGACATTCCTGATAAGTTGTATCGCTATGTTGGGGTTCTGATAGAACACTTTGCTTAGAATTATACATCCTTTGTGTCTGAGCAATTAGACTATGCATGTGCAAATATATGGGTCAGCTGCAAAGACTTTACTTGGAAAAACTTGATATTGTTCATACAATGCTGGTCTTTTCGCATCTGCACAGGTGCTTACGAACTCTCCCATTGACATCCTCTCTGTGATCTGGCATACCTCCCCTTTCCATTCGCAGAGAGGAGGGGTGAGTTTTGCGGTATTTAGCTAGGTCCTTTGCGGTGATAAACAATCCTAACTATAAATATGTTAATGGCTCCTTAGATCGGGCTCCTAACAGATCCATAGTGCCAAGCCTTTGGAATACAGCTGAAAAATGATGCTAGAGAAGTAGGGCTTGTTAACAGCACAGATAGCAGAGGTGGGGATATCCCAAGTCTCCCCCTTGGCTTAATCCACCTGTTAAAGTATGTTTTACGGCAGGAGGGAAAAATACCTTAACCTAGTAAAGTAATGAAAAGTGAGTTTTTAATCATGCTGCTCAACATCATGGGAAACATGTTTTACAATGGCTCCCAAATCGGCTGCAGGATTGGAAGTGCCAGCTGTGATGGGGCTTACTTGTTATTAGAAGGAAACTCCCATCCTCTGGTCAGTATTTCTGCTGAGCTGTAAGCAATAATTCTCGCGTCCACATATTTTTTAAAATGGCCACCAAATATGTTTTTATACAATTTTTAACGGATTCCAATAGTGTTTTACTCTCATTAAAAACAATTATGCCAGCCTCATCTAAGTACAAGAGGTGCAGGACTGGTTAGTACGTCTGCAATCTAGAAGAGTATCAGTGGTTTCACTTCTGTTTGTTCCCTGCCATGTTGGGGTTGATGGAAAATGAACAAGTAGATAAGCAGCGAAAGGAAGCTTCAGGGCTAATTAATCCATCCCCCTTTAAAAAAGTATTTCCCCCTTTTTTTTTTACAGATATTAAAAGTGAGTTTCATCTTTACTGTAAAATAAGTGGCAGCCTCGCTTGTCTGACTGACCACCAATACAAATTGACACACACCACCCATTGGTGGATAAATGGTCATCTTTGTAATTGCTACAAGTGAGGAGGGATACCATTATTTTAACTAGGCTGCGTATTGGCATACACTGCAACGCACAATTATTTATGAAGAGTGGGGAAGGGAGACAGCCCCCGCACTGTAGATACCGTCAAGAGTGACAATGGATGTTTTAAGCATATTTTAGTTTGATTGTCCTGTTTTTAATCTCATAGGAGGACACATTTTACTCAGGACAAACCGTTGAGAGATATACTGGGGGAAAACTGTATACCCGAACGTGAGAAATATACCAAGTATTGGGTTTATTACGAGCTATAATTGATTTTTATTAATTTATTTTATTTTATTTACACATTTTAATCCTTATTTTTGTCACTCTAGATTTTATGTATGAAAGTTGTTGCGATTGGGGATATTAAAGGTAAAAATGGTGCTAAATGGTGTGGAGTATACAGATATTAATGATTGAATGAATTTTGTTATATCATAGCGCTGAATGGCCTTGATGCCCCAGTGCTTGGCCTTAATGCCTAAATCCCTATATCACTTCAATTCAACCTACTCGGAGGTGCTAGTGCTATAAACACAGCATGGTAAAATGTAAAGTAACAGCCTTCGTAGACATCGTTTATTTATTTATTAGTATAATTTGTCGACCGAGGCGGGCTAGTATTAACACGGCGTCCCAAGGAGCTTCCGCCCACGTTCAGTACTAGACACTACCTCGTAGTAGTGCCACCCAGATTACACGCAAAGTAGAACCTCTCTCGCTCTCATCTCTCTCTCTCCCGTACATAATTTGCAACTTTACCCCCCGCCCCCATCTCTCTCTCTCTCTCTCTTCTCTCTCTCTCTCTCTCATAGGACACAATTCAACTATCTGGAACAGTTTGTTGCTAAAAGCAAGGAAACCCATATCTCTCGGTCTACTTTAGCTTGTTACTCCACGTCACCTGCCTCAAGGTACTAGTACTAAACGTGTTTAGTACTAGCCCTTTTGGGGGTCACAGTATCATCCACACTCCTTTCTGTATTATGTGGTCGTCAAATTAATATTAATAAACGATGTCTTCGGCGGCTCTCTATTTACCATAGAACCAAAAACGGTGTTTAGTACACACTTTGAGAAGGCGACGCACTTGGATCGTTTTAAGACCACCTCTCTCTCTCCACACAGAAAAGCGAGTAGGCGTATAGACACGTTTGCTGAATACCACTGGTTCCATGCAACGTAAAACACCATACAAACAAACAAACTCTCTCTTTCTCTCTCTCTCTCTCCTCGTAAGCACTTTGAAACCGTTGCTTGGGGGGGGGGCGAGTACCTTGCAGCAAGGAAATCCCCCCTCCCCCCTCTCTCTATACATCCGAATCTGAAATCACTGTACGGTCTCTCTCTCTTCGTACGCCATTAGAACCGGTGCCTCGCGAGCACTTGACAGCAAGGAACTCCCCCCCCCCCCCCCCCACTCTCTCCTCTACAATGCCAGATCTGAATCCTGATAACGTTTCTCTTCTCTCTCTCTCCTCTCTCTCCTCTCTGTCTCGTCTCTCTCTTCCTCTCTCTCTCTCTGCGCGCGCGCACAAAACAGATCCGAACCTTCGCTAACGAGTTTACTAAAAGCGGTGAAATACCCTTTCAAATCGCCCAGAGTTCGTGTAGCAAAGAACGATCGTCTCTCCGCTTTTTAAGGATTGAAGCTCGGATTACCCGGTTGTGCTTTGTCAATCGCCCAAATCCCCGGGGCTTATAAATAAGCTAAAAAACTCGCCTAGGCTAAAACGGGGAAGTATCGCCTGGATTTTAATGCTTCTTTAGGCCTAGGAGAGAGAGAGAGAAAGTGTAAGTTTTAAGTGCCAGTTTTATTTATTTTTTTATTTCTTTATTTTTTCTATTACGTTCGACAATTGCAGTCCACTGGAGACTTTTTGGAATGAATAGGTTATAAGCAGTTTGCGTCTAGTCAGAAGCGAGTGGATAGTAGTTGGAGTTGGATAGTTCCAAGAAAATGGTAAAAAAAACTGTATTGTTTTGTTCGGATGTCGTTTTTACATTGGCGGTTGTATTCAGGCGTGGTTATGCAAATGTAGCATTAGTGAAGAGCATAGAACTCGTCGCCCCCATTCTGAATTTATGTTTATATATCATTGTGTGTATAATGTTATATATAGTTATACATCCTTGAATCCACGGTGAAAGGAGAGTTAAACTGAAGACTCGGACAAGAGTACTTTAGTAGTTTTATTCACATTTTCAAGGTGACGCCATAGAAACATTGTTAAGTAACATGGCAAGTGCAGCCCTCAGTGGCGTTGTTCGTATGGTCTTGGCCTGCACCTCGGTGCCGCGAGTTCGATTCTTCTCTCGGGCATCCATTGACGGGTGAGAAGATTGTGTCTTTCTGGTGATTAGAAGTTCATTCAACTCTCGAGTGGTTCGGAAGTCACGTAAAACAGTTGGTCCCGTGCTGAATTAACCACTGGTTTTCCCTGCAACTAAAACCACCATACAACAAATGTTAAATGCGAATTGACCAATTCAGGGGGAGCCCCCCCTTAACGTTTTTAATTACTATTAACTCCTGGTACTCACTCATGATCGGTTGTTCAGAGGGTGCTACTGCAAGGATTTAAATTAATTAATGGTAGCAATTACTCTCGCTCGGCTTATATTCTTATATGTAGAGATAATTTAAAACGTTGTAATCATTTTATGTCGGGGTTACCAAATCTTTTACTAGTGCCTGTAAGTAAACCGGCTTCCCAGCGCAATAAATGACCATCTTAAAAAGGCCCACTTGCCGAAGGTTATTTGGTCTACTAATAAGCATGTTAGCATTTTTTTTTGTTTGGCGTGGGGGTTGCTCAAGAAGGCATACCTTAGGATTGTGGTTCAGTTATTTGAGTAATACACATCAAGTAAATTATGTTAGACACATTTTAGAGTACTTGCGCTGCTGCACTGTGAGTGTCATTCCTCGAATAATAATAATAATAGTAATATAATAATAATAATAATAAATATAATAATAATAATAATAATAATAATAAATTTTTTCTTTAATCTCGCAGTTTTCTATCCAAATTCCTTTTTTTTTTGTCATATTACTAAAGCAACTGTCCACGGACAGACTATTGACAGTCTGCAGTTCAAGGATAATTCTCTTGTTCGCCACTACAACTTGTAGATCTGTCCCGTGGGGGGGGTGGGGGGGGGGGGGGGGGAGGGGGGGGGGGGGGGGGGGGGGGGGGTGGGGGGGGGGGGGGGGGGGGGGGGGGGGTGGGGGGGGGGGGGGGGGGGTTTCTAGCAGTAGGTGCCCGTATGCTCACTAAGGTTCTTGCAGCTTCCCTTCGACCGACGATGCCAACCCCTTACATTCCTTTTATAGTACCCACGTTCATATTCTCTTTCTCCCATCTACTTCCACACCCACTCTAACGATTGATTCGTAGTGCACCTGCTAGCTTTCGACCTGTTCACACCTTTCAAGACTTTTGCTTTAATTTCGTGTCTGTGTGATATGTATCATACGTCCATGCGCTGGTTCTTTCGCCTAAAATTCTATGTTCTGCTATTTTTCGTGCGTCTTTACTCCCTTCGTATGGGAACGTATGGTGCGAACAGCATCGCTGATCATGACTGTCAAAAAGATGACCTACGAACACGGTGAGAGAGAGAAAGAGGTGAATATGAGGTGGAGAACAGAGAGCTTGAGGAAGAAAAGAGTAAATCGTGGATGAATAGTAGAGAAATCTGCTGATAGGTAGGAGAGAGGAGAGTAACAGGAGAGTGGGATGAAACAAAAGTAAGTCTACTTAGTTTTTACCATACCACTGACCATGGATTAACAGCTCTCCTAGGCTGGCCGAAGGATTAGATATTTTTTTTCGTGCTAGGAATCGTTTTGGTCACCTAGCAACGGGATCTGACAGTTTATGGTGGTATCCGAACCACATTCTATCATCCACCATAATCAATTCCTCTGAATTCCGCTTGGCCGAGCGAGAATCGAACTTCGGACCCCGGATTGGTATCCGAGCGCGAAACCCACTCGTCCAACGTGGAGCTCCGGCCTGGGGTTTGGGGGGGGGGGGGGTGCGTTGGGATTGGGGATGACGAAGAAGAGAGAACAGCAACAGAATAGGCGGGAGACACGAAAGAGCCATAAAGAATAGATAAAAAAGGAGTAAGAACGGAAAGAGATCAGCACGTATAGATGCAATAAGGCACCAGACAGGGACAGATAAGGGATAGAGGACAGAGACCTTGACAAAAGGTAGAGGAGTGGGGGGGGGGGGGGGTGGGGGGGGGGGGGAGGGGGGTTTTGGTGGCGGTGTAGTGGGGGAGACCTGGAACTCGACGTTTAGTAACTTAGCACTAGGAAATTCCTGGAGATGCAAGTTTTGGCAAGTCAATTAAATTCAAGACATGCAATGCCAAAGTGTCCGGTGGAAGTTGCTCCGATTGGATTATTAATGGAGGTAGACCAAGTGATAGAGAGAGAGAGAACTGCTTCTATTGTGCCCATCTTAGGGATCTGCTTGCAGGCATTTGCTGCAATTTCTTCTTCGTCTGGGTTTTATCCAGGATTGGTCTGCTCAGGTTTTTCATTTATTTGCAGAATAACATAACCAAGACAGGTGCTGGTTTATTTACAGAAGAAGCCAAAAACAGGTCTGATATATTTGCAGAATGACCAAAAACAGGTTGTTTAGGTTTATTTACAGAAAATGAGAGGCAGACGTGTTTGTTTATTTACGAATAAGGAAGGACAGGGCGGATTTATTTACAGATAAAAAGACTGTAAATGAGATGACAGCTTAGCCCACATTTTATCTAGTGAGTCATTTTTGGGATGAGGTTGCGAAACCCGTCAGGCTGTTTGAAACCCTACCTCTGCGTCCACAGTAGAGTCACTACCAGGTACATAATAAATTTTACTGAGTCGTCAACTTAAGCACAAAGGTTTCTTCAGGAAGAGAACCAGGTAGTCTCTTCCTTGGGATCTCGCTCTCTCTCCTCTCATCTCTCTCTCTGGGAAGTGTGGAGGGGGGATATTAGCATGCTTGCAGTACGGTACTCATATAGAGTAAGAGTAAAATACTTAGATTAGAGTGTGGAGTGTGATAATATTACTTGTTAAGTCGCTCTTTGGTTATACGTACATACGCATGAAATCAAATACTTCCTGTTTACTGAAATATAATTTAAAGGCCTATTATCCACATGAATTGTGCGCTTTAACAAGTCTGGTATTGCATATTCTCGGCGGCGGTCTCACTGAGGCGTAAGTCTATGCAAGATTTTCTCGTCTCGAACAATACAGGTTTCCATCGACCAACCAAGCTCACCTCCATTTTTTTGCCTTGCTTTTGTACTTGAAATTTTCAGGTGTACTTTCGTTTTTCCCCACCCCAGCAACACCGAGAATCCCTAAATGAGTGATACAGATGGGGTTTGACTTTTGCCAAATTCCCCAGACCAGCTGTTCCCCTTTTCGAACGATGAAGATAAATGACGGGGGATAGTGCGATCGAAAATTCCCATCTTTGGAACTTTCAGGAGCGCTTGTAGTTTATTAAATGGGGGAGAATTAATTTTTATTTATTTTACATCACAGTAGGCTTGATGTTGTATGATGGTCCAAGTTTGATTTCCGTTTGATAGAGACTTAGGTCAGGCAGTTTCAACCCTTGTATTTTTATATAGCCCCCCCGGTGTCCGCGAGTTCAATCTCTGGCATACCATTGGGTGTCCAGAGATGTTTATTTCTGGTGGTAGAAAGTTTTCACTCTCGACGTGGTTTCGGAAGTCGCCTAAAGCCCGTGGTCCGGTTGCTTGATAACCACTGGTTCCATGCAACGTAAAAACTCCTATACCAACAACAAACAGTTTGTTTTTTATTGTGCACTGCGAGGATTTTCCTCCCCTTACACCTTTCAAACGTCTTCGCTCCTCATTTACTTTTCCAGCGTTGAATGACCTCATGGTCTCATGCTTTGCCATGTTACCAAAATTCTATATATCATTCTATTCCATTCTATTCGAAAGACCAAATTGCTTTCTAGTTAACCATACCTCGTTTTAAGTCTAAATAAATTTCTTTTTTTACCCGGCAGCCAAAAGTGCTTCGTAATTAACGAAACCTCATTTAAATTTATAAAATAAAGTTTTTTTTTTTTTCCGTACTCCCTCCTCGCGTACGTTATAAAAGGCTTCGAACTCCAGTTGTTGAAAAGTTTGACGGAGTTCCCTCTCCATTCTCCGTAACCTTTGTCCACTTTCGATCTGCTATTGGCTAAAAAGAAGATACCGATATTTGCAGCATCATCCTGAAGCTGCCTAGTAATAGATCTAGTCCTCTCTCTCTCTCTCTCTCTCATCCTCTCGCTCTCTCTCTTCTCTCTCTCCTTGACAAACTGTATGATTGCAGACATTTTGAACTTTGTATTATTAAGCAGCTGTGTTTTGTAATTACAGGAACATTCCATAGATTATTCTCTCTCTCCTCTCTCTCACTCGGGGTCTCTCTCTCTCTCTCTCTCTTCTCTCGTCTCCTCGCTCTCGTCTCTCTCTCAGGACTCTGTAAGACCTACATATCATTTGAATAGGGTTTTTATTAGAAATCAAGGCCTGGTAGCTCATAGCTCTCTCTCCTCTCTCTCTCTCTCGCTCTCTTCTCCTCTCTCCCTCTCTCCTCTCTCTCTGTATACCTTTGATCCATTTGATTATTGTGTGATTTGAGAAACACTTGCGATTGGTCATTACTTGTTTTCTTATTTGTATCCTTTTGTACTTGTTACTAATCTTCTCTCTCTCTCTCTCTCTTTCTCTCTGTCACTCTCTCTCTCTCTCTCTCTCTCTCTCAAGACAAAATGTCCACTCTTCTATTATTTGTAAATACCAGAGACCCCTGAAGGTCTCTGTCTCTTCACAATTAAATTAATTCTGTCCACTATGTTTTTTCCTTGTTTCTCTCTTCGTTCTATTTCCCATTGTTTTGAATCGGCGGGCTTACTGCAAAACTCAAATTTTATTTTAATAAAATTCGCTGGAAGCCTCATTTTTTTGCGCGTGTTTCCAGATCTCCAGCGCTGGAAACAGCATTTGGAAAAGCCTTCTGATTCTATCTATCATTTTCATTTACCAAAAAATGCGAAAGGAGTAGGCCGGATTTGTACGCTGTTCTGGAAAATTTGCTGGAAAAATGTACAATGTTTTTGATTTTGCTACTGATTTTAAGCAATTTTATTATTTTTTTTTTTTTACAGTTGATGTCTGGCAAACCGTTTGTTTTGTACTGCATTTCTCACGAATTTGATTTTTTGCACAGATAATTTTTCCATTATCCTGTAGCTGGTTAACTAATTTTGGTACGGTCTAGAATATGTCTCTAGATTGCATAAATATGTATTGAAAAGACGTGCGTAATATATTCCTATTTCAGTACGTTGGCTGTAAAGTAGTTTTTTTTGAAAAGAGAACCCCAGCGGTTGAAGTATGGTATGGTGGGTGGAGGGAGGGGGAGAAGAGCGGTGAGGAAGGCGCTGCTTTGAAAAGGAAAAGATTTTCTAGATTGAGAAAACATTTAGATTGCTGCCCTGCACTTAATAAGAATTTCCCGCATCATTGAAACCATACATTTCCTTTTATAAAACAACGAAATCATTCGGAAAATAACGATCTTGGAACGTCAAAATGAGAATTTAAACTCCTCCAAAGATCATTTAAATCTGTGGCTTAACGGTGAAGAAATGCGGCGAATTCATTGTTGAAAAAGAAATAGCCCCATGGAAAAAATCACAAACATGGAAATTTCCAAACAACGTACCCACACTACGCTCATGTGTGTGTGTGTCTGTATGTGGTGTGTTTAATCCTCTTAACATTTTTAGTATATAAATATAAAATCAGGAGGGACTTTGCAAAAGACTATTCCAGAACCCGTTTCCAGCAGCGTGAGAGAGAGGAGAGAGAGAGAGAGACAGAGAGAGAGAGAGAGAGAGATCCTGAAAGCAGGCAGGGGAAATAGACCTCCAAAATGAATCCTTCTGAATATTTCTGCTGTTGTGAAAACTGCGACGCTCAAACAGTGGGGAAGAGAAAACAAATTGAGAGATAAATAAAGAAAATAAAGAAAAATGGAAGAGTTGTAATTCAGTGTGTGTGTGAGAAGAGAGAGAGAGCCCTTCAGGGTGTCTCTCGGTATTTGACAGGGGAGCGACATTTTATGATGTGTTCCTTTAACCGAAGTGTTATGCAGATATTCCTGATAGGAGAGAGATAGAAGCCACGAGCATTTAAGCGCAGTTTTCATATGCATTAAGACGTATTTTAACTTTTTCATAGGTTGTCAAATGACTTTGTAACATTAAGCAAGAGTAAATGGTTTTTATACAATGAGAGAGAGAGAGAGCGAGATCATCACATAAGCTCTCTCTCTCTCCTCTTCTCTCTCTCTCTCTCTTCGTCTCTGCTCTCTCTCTTTATTGCCACATTTTCACAATAAGTACAAATAACATTCTCAGAAATTAGCCGTGACTTTTTCAGCATGAACTGGTACGAAATAGTGGTTGTAACGAGAGCAGAGAATTCGACGTGGATACTATTAAGCGCGATCCGCAGATCATGTCAAATATTTCTAAATCTTAGCGGACAGAGAAGTGTCAAAAGTTATCCGACTAATTGCTTCGGGAACTTTGTAAAACTCCTCAACTTTAAGGTTCATGTTCCTCAGAAGTGGTCTGGGAATGGAAGAAGGAATGACCATCTTTTTTTGCTTTTTTTACGGGTAAAAATTCAATCATGGGTCATTTTGGGTTCGTTTAAATTTGCCAGAATATCGTCCCGACGAGGGGTATTGGCGTTGGCCCCAAGCAGCACCCCTGTTCGTTCTTTTTTTACTGTCCCCCATACATATTCTTTTTCTTCCGCCTACTTTCCACCCTCATTATACAAATAGTTTTTCATGTTTCGACATGCGAGGTTCGCTTCTTCTTACACCTTACAAACCTTTTTGCTGTCAATTTCCCGTTTCATGCTGATGACCTCATTGATCGAAGCGGATCGGCTTTGACTTGGGATATCTTATCTATTTATTCCATTGATCGAAAAAGAACCATTATTGCCCTGGCTTACAGAAGCTGTTTCAGGCTCTAGAAAATTAATGGCGATTATTTTCCTATATACTTTACCATTTTTTTAAGTATTATTAGTATGCTGTATCCGTAGTGGGTTGTAACCGTCAGTGCAACCGTTTGTGGGCAATACTTTTTAGGTGCTTTGCAGCGTGTCCCTTTGGCTCCAGCTGCAACCCCCATTTTGGTTTTTTGGCATTCCTTTTACGTAACCTTCTATTGATTTTCTTAACTCTATCGACTTCCAACTGTTACGCCCCTTTTAACCTCATACTGTCGATTTCCATTTCAACATTGAATGACCTTATAGAAGATTCGCACTCACTGTCTTCCCAAATTTTTTATTTATATTTATTTATTATATAATGCACTGACCTTCCACTCCCCTCTCTCTCTCTCTCTCTTCTCTCTCTCCTTCCTCTCTCTCTCTCTCTCTCTCTCTCTCTCTGTATATAAATATGATATATATATATATTAATTAATATATATTATATATATTATATATATATCTTTATATATATATAAATTTTGTAAAATTTAAAAATATAGATATGTTAGACAATCTTTTACCGATTGTTCCCTTGTTGGATTGTTGCCCTCCTTTGTTTTTTGTTTTTAAATTGCTGGCGAGTTTTGACGTCTGGTGGATGGCGTCAAACCTTCGTCAGTCATGTCCTGGAGGGGAGAACCAACAGTCATGTTTCAGAGAGTCAGTCCTTGGCAGCAGAGCAGCGGAGATATTCTTAGGACGGGTTGGTATTTGTATCACCCTGTCGTGAACATCCCGGGGTCGAGGAGGACCTTCATACTGTATCTGAGGACGAGAATTAGGTTTTTGTTTGTGTCCACTCTGTCTTGATCGTCCATCATTCGAGGAGGATGTCCATATTTGTCGTCCGGAACGGGTGGGTGCCGTATCGCTTCTGTCTTGATCGTCCGCATTGGACTGTTGTTCCTCATTGTTTGAGAAGTGTTCCCGTTTTTTAGGGGGGGGGGCACTTTGTGGTAACATTATGCCGCTTCATGTTATTCTCATTTATTATTATGTTGCTGGTGTTTACATTTATTGTAATCTTCATTTTATACTGCTTTTTTTAAATTTGTATTGTATTATGCTGCCTGATTTTGTATGTGTATTATGTACTGCACTGCTTTTTTCGATTTATACCGTGGGCCTTTTGTATATTGATGTGGCTTTTGTTATATAGTTATGCCTGCTTATGAAGTTGTTTGTTGAATTGTTCACATCACTTAACTGGATCATTACTGTTGTCTGCCTTTATATTTAATTCATTGTGTTGTTTAGTTTGTTTATCACTGGACCCTGACTCACTTGTACATCTTTGTAATATTTTGTATAATAAACTAATTTTAAGGTATACTTTTTTGTTTTTGCTATGGCTCCTCATCCTTGGTTTTCACCTGTCCCGTCAGTCATTCAGCCAATTGCTTATTATTTTTAAGGACCTGTCGATCTCGAGAGTCGAGATCGTAATAATATATATTCTTATATATATATATATATATATATAGATATATATATATATAATATATATATATATATATATCTATATATATGAATATTTACAAGCAGAAGAGTAATGCGTCTGCTAGGGGTGGCTGTAAAATGCTACTTGAATAATTTGTTTATTTACGGTTACTACACATCATTGTGTTTAATGACGTTTCAATAAGCGCGAATTTTAATGGATTTGCAATAATTTAACATGGTCCCTAATGATACAATAATTGTGACAATGAATTATTCAACTTTATTTGTTTAAAGGCGTTTTTGTTTCATAGTTCTATTATTTGGATAAATTACGATTTAAACAGTTTAGATGACAGGCATTCCGTTTAATTTTATAATCTTTGTTATGGAAATCCTCAAAAAGTAAATAAGTTGATATATATAAAGTTACGTACTGTAAGTACACTGAGGAGCATATGAATTTTGATTAATTCTTGATATTGCTATCACAATACAATGGGTTAATCTATTTAAAATATGTACCGTAAATTGTTATATATCCATAAAAAAATACATAGCATACGCTATAAAATATCTTTTACTGTACATTGCAATGCCAACACATTTTATGGATAAATCAGTTGTTTGATGATATCTCCATCATAATGTATTGTGAGTCAAATGCATTTTTTATTTCAAATTAAAATTAGGGTTAGAAAGCACCATGTGACGCCCTATATTGATAAAGGATTTTTGGGTGACTGTTATAGAACCATCATGGAAAGTGTGATATGACGCTATATAATGATCTAATATTCATACCTGCACAAACATATCTATATATATTCATCTACATTATATATTATATATATATATATATATATATCTCTTTCATATACATATATATATATAATATTTTTTTAAATTTAAAAAAATTTATTTAGTTTTAATTTTAAAAAAAAAACATAAAAAATATAATATATATATTATTTATATATATATATAATATATAATATATATAATATATATATATATAGCTATATATATAAACCAGCCATGGCTACTTATAGCACATGCCGGTCCCAAGCCCGGATAAATGGGGCGGGTTTTGGTGTGGGCTCGGAACCTGCATCATAAAAAGATAACCCCTACGGACCAGAAACTGATACAGTTTCAGCCTTATGCACTGCCATTGCGGAAGAATAAAGTAAGTATGTATATATATAGTATATATATAATAGATTATATATATATATATATATATATATATATATATATATATATATCGATATATGTTATTTATTTATTTACATACACTCACACCCAATAACGACACCTGGCATCAGTGAGTTTTATTGCACTTTATCGTAATTCCTTGAAAAAAAGTCTATTGTAATTCTTCTACCTTAAAGTCTATCCGACTAATTTATTTTCGCCCAAAGCTTTTATTTCGCGCAGAAAGCCACCAGAATAACCGACTCCAAAAAAAAAAAAAAAAAAAACCGGGAAGATTAAAAAAAAAAAAAAAACGGAAAAAAAGGCAACTTAATTCCCTCACCTAGTGGGAAAAAAATGTCGCATTGGCTATGAGAGAAATCGCGTATATTTCCACCACGGTGGAAATAGCCTGGAAGTGACCCAATTAAATTGGCCAAGCGCAGGTAAGGGGAGTGGATAGAGGGTAGGAGGAGACTCCCCACCTCCCCCACTTTTGCAAAATTCGTAATTAGCGGGATAGAAAGAGAGAGAGCAGGCTATGTCTTTTTGTCTTTGCTTTTTTTTCTCTCTCTCTCGTTCCCCTTCACTGTTACTCCCTTCAGCGAATTAGTGTGTATTTTTCTAATTTTGTTTTGAGTCCGTATTGATTTAGTTAACCCGCACTATTGTTTTATCTATGTATATTTTGTATGTATATTATATATTTATTTTAGATTGTTAAATATATCTAATATTTGAAATTGTTTATATATATTTAAGTTATACATATATATATATATAATATATATATTAATATATAATATATATATATATATATGCACACGAACACACACACCAAGACACATTTATACTGTGTAGTGAATAGTCGTCTACATATATAGTATGATATATAAGTGAAAGTAGTATCTATAGAGTAGTATATATATTATATATATACACACATTATATATATTATCTATATATAGATTATACATATATTATAATATATATATATATATATATATATATGTATATATGTCTATATATATCATATATATTATATACTATTATCTATATATATATATATAATATATAGACATTATACAATCATATATATATACTATACAATATATATATCATATATATATATATATATATTATATTATATATATATATATATATAGATAGAGTATTCTATATACGATATATATAATATATTATACTAATATATATATTATATATATATATTAGATATATATATATTATATATAAATATATTAGGTTATTTGCGTATGTGCGCTTGCCCAGACAATTTGTTTGTTAGTAAGAAACACATATATACAGTTTTCCTGGCTTGATTCTTACGAGCGCATAGTAATTCTTTATGAACATTGTACGCTTCATATTTGTCCATTTTGTAAATCTCCCATCAGAAATAATAAGGATAACGCCAGCCAATGCAAACGGCCATCGAATTATGGCTTGCAACATCGTGCAAACATTTTTTTGATCAATGTCCGGAGACCTCGGAGGAATACAGGTACGAATCTCAGCCATAAGTTTCAGTGTCACAGGCGTGGGAGGACTTTTCGAAAGGATTTGGGCAAAATAACATTGCATGCAATGCGATTATATTTCGGGGCCCCGTTGAGACCGCGCTGAGGTTCACGGCTAAGTCCTGTTTTCCGTAGAGGGTTACTGGATATCATGTAGTTAATTATATATCGTAGGAGCTGGTGAAATGATGAGTTGAGGTAAAGCGGCGAGATGTATTGAATGCGCTTCGAGTTATTGGCTTAGAATTTTCATAATGCATTTGCTCTAGAATTTTCATATGAAATTTTTCAATCATTTAGGTCTCTATTATAAAAAATCTTGATAGTTAGTTTTTCATTATTCAATGGATTATGTTATTATCGAGTTATGTAGTGGTGCGGATGGGTTTATAGAACTAATACTGATCATGGCTTGCCCGATTTGTAACTGTAATAGCCCTCTTAACTGCCTCGAAAAATGTTTACACCTTTTTTAGGATACGCTTGTCCAATACAAGGCCTTGAGATCCAAGTGCAAGAAATATGAACAAATTATGATGTCCGGTAGTTGGAAACGAACCCGGGTTACCATAATCACAACGAGGTCAATGTTGTCAAGTCTGCAACGTGACCTTGTGATTATGGCATCCCTGGTTCGTTTCCCTCTACTGGACATCGTAATCTCCTCATATTTCTTGCACTTGGATCTCAAGGCTTTGCAGTGACAAGTGTATTAAAAAAAAGCCCGAAGAGAGCATTGCGGCTATTACTGTTACTATATATATATATATATATATATAGATATATATATATATATATATATATATAATATATATATATATATATATATAGTGTAAACTTTCCAACTTTCCTTTCCATCATTTAACCGCAAAGGCAGTTTGTCAAAGAAATGTTTCAGCAAAGCAAAATACCAGTGACCCATCCAAACCGTTTTCCCCAAAATGAAAAACAAGGATTTGGCTCCAACTGAGAAATCGGGTATATTTCCACTTACGGAGGACATAGCCGGAAGTGGCACATAATTAAATTGACGGCAAAGGCACGAAGCTCCCTTTGCAAAATTCTAATTAGCAACGGGGAGAGAGAGAGAGAGAGAGAGAGACTGTACAAAAACCCAGCGTTGAACTTTCCAACTTCTTCACCTTCAGATTAGTTTTGAGTAATGTTGATATTTTTTTTATATATATACATACATACATATATGCATATAATTTGCATGTGTCGAATAGTAAAGACGTTACTTCTATTGCCTTCAAAATGAATAGTCTACCGGGTATAATTGTTAACTATAATCAATCTCATTTCTTACCAAAAGAAAGCTCGTTGTTCAAATGAAACTGATCAACGAATAATACGCGAAGACCGAATGAAAGTAAATGGTAAACAGGTATAGTGTAATGTATCATCTCTCTCTCTCTCTCTCTCTCTCTCTCTCTCTCTCTCTCTCTCTCTCTGATGCTAATTATAATTTTGTAAAGATTTGTTCTCTGCTTTTTCACCTCTATTCTTCTTTCTTCTTCTTCCCAGCTTGTTCCCATTTTTATATGGGGTCGCCGTTTCGGATGAGCCGTTTCCATCTATTTCTATCTTGTGCTTCTGCCTCATCAATTCCCTTCTCATTTAAGTCTCCTCTCACACAGTCCTTCCATCTCTTTCTTGGTCTCCCTCTTTTTCTTCTTCCTTGCACCTCCACCCCCATAGTATGTCTCCCAGCGTGGTCCTCATCTCTCCTCAACAGGTGTCCATACCATCTCAGCCTCCCCTCTGCACTTTCTTTGATACTTCCACCACCTTAGTTGACCCCCTTATGTAGTCATTTCTGATCCTATCCACTCTTGTTACCCCAGACATCCACCTAAGCATTCTCATTCTGCCACATCCATCTTCTTCTGCTCTGCTTTTCTCATGCTGCTGTTTCCGTACCATACAGCATTGCTGTTCTTACCACCGTCTTGTGAAATTTTCCTTTTACCTAAGCGGCACTCTTTTGTCACAAGAACTCCCGAGGCCGCTCTCCAGTTGTTCCAGCCTGCCTGTACCCGATGTTTTACTTCTTCTTCCATACTTCCTCCAGCGTTAACAAAGATCCCAAATACTTAAACTTATCAACTCTCCTTATTTGCTCTCCACCAAGCTGAATACTTTCTCTATCATCACCTCAGTGGTGGTACACATATATTCTGTCTTGGATCTACTTATTCTCATTCTCTGTCCTCCAGTACTTGTCTCCATCTTTCCAATTTCACTTCCAGATCTTCCCTGCTTCTCGTACACAGAACAATATCATCTGCATACAATATGTTCCATGGTACTGTCTCCTTACTTCCTCTATTATAACATCCATCACTATGTTAAAGATAAATGGGCTCAGAGCCGACCCCTGGTGTAATCCTACTCTCACCTCAAAACCTTCTGTCTCCCCAACACTGCTCCTCACTCTGGTAAATACATTCCGGTACATCTCTTGTATCAATCGCACAATACTTCTCTGGCACCATCTTCTCCCTCAGGCTCCTCCATACCTCTTGTCTCGGGACTCGGTCATAAGCCTTTTCAAGGTCAATGAATACCATATGTAGGTCCCTTGTCTTTCCCCGAATTTCTCCATTATTTGCCTCAGACAAAATTATAACCATCTCTTGTTCCCCTTCCCTTCATAAATCCCATCTGCTCTTTACCTATTTGTACTTCTTCTTTCAGTCTAGCATCTATCATCCTTTCCAGTATCTTCAAAGTGTGGGACATCAATTTAATGCCCCTATAATTACCACACTCTTGGACATCGCCTTTCCTTTAAAAATTGGGATCAATATACTCCCACGCACTCATTTGGTATCTTTTCCTGTTCAAGGATCTTTATCGTAAGATCGTACAGTATATCCACTCCTTCATCTCCTAATGCTTTCCATGCCTCCACCGGGATCATGTCTGGTCCGGTTGCCTTCCCATTCTTCATCTTCTTCAGTGCATTTAGTACCTCTTGCCTAGAAAACCTCATTACCATGCCAATGTTCACTTGCCCATCCTCTCTTATTAGTCTATTATTTTCTTCATTTAACAACGTTCGAAATATTCTTTCCATCTCTTCACAATGTCTTCCTCCTTTCTAAGCACTACACCCTCTTGATCCTTTATTTGTTTGATAGTGTTATATCTTTATTGCTCTTATTCCTAGCCTTTGATAGCTTGATCATCTTCTTTAATCCTTCCTTTGTCCCCAGCTCATTATACACATCATCATACGACTTTGCTTTAGCTTGGGCTACCACCTTTTCACCACCTTGTTTTTCTCTCTGTACCTATTTCTGTCTTCCACTGACTGTGACTCTTCCCATCTTTTCTTTGCCCCCCTTCTTATCTTTTACTACTTTCTCAATGTCTTCATCCCACCACCAACTCTCCTTTTCTTCCCATATGATACCAGATGTCTCTCCTAGCAGCTCCTTTCCATGCCTTCTTATTACATCTGCATTTCGTGCCCACCATTCTTGAACATCTTCAATCCCTATATCAATATCCTCCAAAACCCTCCTCTTAAAACTCTCTCTTCTTATCCCCTTCCTTCTGTAATTCGTACCATTTAATTTTCCTTATCCCTTTAGCTTT
>NC_061104.1:6975333-7002424 GCF_015104395.2 Macrobrachium nipponense
GGAGGACGACGGGAAGGTAGGGAGACAGTCACCCTCCTCCTGCAAACCTGTTTGTCCGCCCCAGGTGGGGACAGGGTATGCAGGAAGGTAGGGAGACATCCACTCTCCTCCTGCAAACCTATTTGTCCGCCCCAGGTTGGGTGAGTAGGGGAGACAGCAGTGCAGCGCGACAACAAGCTTGTACGTTATAAGATATATATATATATATATATATATATTATATATATATATATATATATATAATATATATATATATATATAACAGTAATCATTGTCCAACATTTCCAAGACAGCAGATTCCCAGTTCAAATCCTATGATGAATTTTAGTCCATGAAACTATTTAAAAGATAAGAAAAAAAATCTACAATCTTTATTCCATGAAACTTAAAAAAAGACCTTGGGTATCCCCCAGAGAGAGAGAGAAAAAAGAAAAAGCTTATGAAAGACGTTAAAAACGTATTTCATCCTCGATCTGAAAGAAGAAGAAAAAGAGAAATAAAAACAACACCAGAAAATATATTAAAAAAAAAACACACATCAGAAAATTACAGGCCTGTCCCCGAGCGATAAAACAACACAGTATTTTTTTTTCCCGCTGCAACACACAAACAGGGCGAAAGAGTGCAAAGAAAGAGAGAAAAGAGCGAGAGAGTGAAAGAGAAATGGAGAACAGCGAGTGTTATAATTCAATTATTGAAGTCAGTGGCCACACCCCCCACCGAGTGTCAAGTATTTTGGCAGAAGTGAAATTCAGTGATGTGTTGCGCCTTCGGTCAAACAGCACTATAAGCTATGCAGATGTTCTTGTCGGAGGGGATCAGAGATTACACACACACAGACGCTCGTGCACACACGAACACGCACACACACACACCCAGACTGCGACTGTGTATTAGCAAGCGAAGGGAAGGTATTTTACATGATCGACTTAGATGAGAGAGAGAGAGATGGAGTTGGTGTATGAAAGCTTTGGTAAGACGTAAAGACAAAACGTCGTATATATATATATATATATATATATATATATATATATATATATATATATATATATATATATATATATATATATATATGAACAGAGTTGCAGCCACGAAGGAAAATTGAAACACTGGAGATGCTATGTACTTTCGTCATATTACCAAGACATCTGTTGACCGTTCTGTGACCTCCCGACCTTTTTGTATTCCCTTATGCCTCGTACCCACCATTTGTTTAAATAAGCCCTTCCTTCTGTGTACCTTTAGTTGCTGTGATCATCTTCTTGGTAATGAGACGAAAGTACTTAGCATCTCCAGTGTTTCAATTGTCCTTCGTGGTTGTATAATCATCACGTTTTTTTTTTTTTTTATTTCTTCGTGATTTAGAATCAAGCATACATGTATATACTATATATATATATATATATAATATATATTATATATATATATATATCTATATATATATATATAAAATATATACAATATATATATAGACTATATATATATATATATATATATATAATATATATATATATATATATTTGTGTGTGTGTGAGTGTGTGTGTGTGTATACGTGTAATGGGTATGTGTTTGGGGAAAGAGACTGATGATGTAGAAACTTATTTAAGCTCCACCAACAGATCGACAGTAAGTTATGTTAGATCTTATGTCCTTCAGTTAGTGAAAAGGATTCACTTATCGATTAATATATTTCAACAGTTCTTCAAGAAGTGATCCAAGCATCAAGATAGAGAAAGAGACCGTTAATCGTAAAATAATTTCATGTTCATATTTGCTTATCAGTACAGACGTTTTGAGAAAGGGGATGACCTGGAAGAAATAAATTTTAATTCTTGTTTATTTTGTATAATGGAATTATGACCCCGTTTTCTCGAAGCTCAATTATCAGATTTTAACATCAATATAAAATGAAATCCTTTTGGACTTCTGAAACTATCGAAGAAACGGGTATTTTGTTGATTTTATATTATGAAACATTAGTTTTTTTTTTCTCAAGTCCAGTCATCAAATTTTAACGCTGATATAAAGTTGTGAAACTTAAAAAAAACTAAGTTTAAAAAAATTTTATTGCAAACGTTGATAAAAATGGTAAAACTCGAAAAAAGTAAGCTTTAAGTTTTTTATATATTTTGTATTTTGAAATATTCTATTTTTTCTAAAATTCCAGTTATAACATTTTAATGTTAATATGAGATCAAATCCTTTTGCTTTTGTAAAACTGTCGAAAATAATAAGCTTTATTGTTGGACAATTTTGTTTTTTATGAAATTGCCCAGTTTCCTAAAGATCCAGCCATAAAATTTTAGCTTAGATATCAAATTGCAACACTGTCGAAAAAGTAAGCTTTAAGTTTTTTTAAAATGATAACCTAGTTTTCCTCAAAATCCAATCATCGACTTTTAACGTAGACATCAAATTAAATACGTAGGGACTTGTATAAAACTGTCAGCTTAAAAAAAGACGCTATTTGAAAACTTCCAAGTCTTGACCTTGAGGATTTCTGTGCCAGGTTCAAGAAGCGTTTGACGAAATCCTCCTCGGAGCCCCCTCCCTACCCCCCCCCCAAAGAAAGAAAGAAAAAAAAATTGATTCCCCTCTGAACTGCTGTTCCAGGAAATCAAAATAAAACTGACGCGTCAGCAGCGGATCGCTGACGTGATGACGCCCTCTCTTGCTGACGATGCAGTGGCTGATCTCTGTGCAGTCTTTGAATATATACGTACGCCAGTGGGAAGATGCATTGATTCTGTGCTGTCCTTGAATACGTACATAAATACGTGGGAGGTTTGAATTCCTGCGTTAGATACGATATTGGGGAAGTAAATCTAACACAAGACAATTGGGATTTTAACTACAGTAAACATTGGGAACTGAATCTAAATGAAAACAATATAGCTGGGGTTGTAACTCCAATAATCATTGGGAAAATTCACTTGAAATAAAGAACAGTTATTGAACTGGAATAGCAAATTAATTGGGGCTGTAATTGCTGTAAACATTGGGAAATTGAAACTAAAGGGAACAACATGATCTGTGTTATAACCACATTAAACGTTGGGAAATTGAAACTAAAAGGAACAACATAATCTGGGTTGTAACCACATTAAACGTTGAGAAATTGAAATTAAAAGGAACAACATAATCTGGGTTATAACCACATTAAAGTTGTGAAATTGAAGTTAAAAGGAACAACATGATCTGTTATAACCACATTAAACTTTGGGAAATAGAAATTTAAAGGAACACCATAATCTGGGTTATAACCACATTAAACGTTGGGAAATTTAAGTTAAAGGGAACAATACAATTTGGGTTATGACAACATTAAACGTTGGGAAATGAAATTAAAAGGAACAATATAATCTGGGTTATAACCACATTAAACGTTGGGAAATAGAAATTAAAAGGAACACCATAATCTGGGTTATAACCACATTAAACGTTGGGAAATTTAAGTTAAAGGGAACAATACAATTTGGGTTATGACAACATTAAACGTTGGGAAATGAAATTAAAAGGAGCAATATAATCTGGGTTATAAACCACATTAAAACAAAGTTGAGGGAAATAGAAAATTTAAAAGGAAACAAAACCATAATCTGGGTTATAACCACATTAAACGTTGGGAAGAAATTAAAAGGAACACCATAATCTGGGTTATAACCACATTAAACGTTGGGAAATAGAAATTAAAAGGAACACCATAATCTGGGTTATAACCACATTAAACGTTGGGAAATAGAAATTAAAAGGAACACCATAATCAGGGTTATAACCACATTAAACGTTGGGAAATTAAGTTAAAAGGAACAATATAATCTGGGCTATAACCACATTAAACGTTGGGAAATAGAAATTAAAAGGAACAATATAATCTGGGTTATGACAACACTAAACGTTGGGAAATTGAAATTAAAAGGAACAACATAATCTGGGTTATAACCACATTAAACGCTGGGAAATTAAAACTAAAAGGAACAACATAATCTGGGTTATAACCACATTAAACATTGAGAAATTGAAATTAAAAGGAACAACATAATCTGGGTTATAACCACATTAAACATTGGGAAATTAAAACTAAAAGGAACAACATAATCTGGGTTATAACCACATTAAACATTGGGAAATTGAAACTAAAAGGAACAACATAATCTGGGTTATAACCACATTAAACGCTGGGAAACTGACATTAAAGGAACTAAACAATTGGGATTGTAACTGCAATAAACACGGGAAATGAAACCAAAAGAAACAAAAAAATTAAGATTGTAGCTGCAATGAACATTGGAAAATTGAAGTTGTAAAATTGCGGTTGTAAATGCTGTAAACTTTGGGAAAATTGAACTAAAAGAAATTATAATAATTGTGGATGTAACAGCAGTTACCTTTGGAAAATTAGAACTAAAAAAAAATAATTGGGGTTGTAAATGCAATAAATATTTGGAACATGAAAGTAAAAGAAACAAAGTAGACATTGAGATTCTGAAACTAAATAAATTATAATTGTAGGCGCTACATAAGGTACTTTGCAGCGTCCCCTGGCCCACCTCCGCCCCCAGCTGCAACCCCTTTCATACCTTTTACTGTACATCCATTCATATTCTCTTTCTTGTATCTTGCATCCACAATTTCTTCATTATTATTTCATAGTGCAATTGCGAGGTTTTCCTCCCGTTATACCTTTCAAACCTCCTTTACTCAAATTTATTTTCAGCGCTGATTGACTTCGTAGGTCCCAGCGCTTGGCGTTTTACCGTAATCTTATATTCCTATCCTATCCTATCCTAACTGTTCAGAACGCAATTATTTGGGAGAAATTGAAGTATCATAAACAACAGAATACAGACGGTTATTCTGTTAATAAGAATATACCACAGGAACATTGCATTACCCAAATGTTGTGGGAATAAACGTACCAAGAATACGTATAAATAATTCAGATCTGCGAACCAGGGTTTTATTAAACTGTTATGACGAATAATATTCTAACATCCGGGGGAAAATAAACAATATTTCAGTATTGCTAAATATTTAGGAAATCTTTTCAAAGTGGATAACGTAAGCCTATATTATCGTGATGAATTCTTAGACGGACTTTAACCACATATCAAAGTTATAGAGATAATATGATATAATACCTGGTCTTATATTAATTGCATAACTTTCGTAATTAAGCAGGTATTAGGATTTATGAAGCACTAATTGCACGAAATAATCTTCAATATTGTTAATGTTTCTCTTAAGATGGGTAACACAAGGAAAATGGCATAAACTGATGATGCAGTGATGATTCTTAATTATATTTGTTAAAGAAATAGGAAAAAAAGACTCTCTCTAAGTAAAGAAATTCCCAGTTGTATTATTAAAGGACATGACAGTAAGTAATATAAGTACTCGTTAGAGGGTAAGGAGTGTCCAGTTCGGTGAAACAAGGACATAGAAATTATTTGAGACAAATGTAGAATTCGGTAAGATGTTGATAGGTGGAAGTAGGCTGATGTGGACTTGAGGACTCTGGCCTGCCAACAGAGACGTTTGTTGAGTCAGTGTTGTTAGTTATAGAAGACTGGATGGCAAATCTTTGCTCTCCCAGCTCACATTTATTTCAGTTAGGTTTCCATAAGTGAATTTGAGGTCTGTGTCTCTTTGCGGTTGTATAGTTATATCGCCTGGCACATGCAACGCTCTTGTGCTAAGAGGTAACCGAATAGCTCATTTTCTCAAACCTTAGGTTTGGCCGTATTCGTTGTGAGACAGTTTTCTGCAGTCTTTAGCTCGATGTCTTATGTTCCGGGTACACTTTTCATTTGCATTTCCTTTGTAATGCTTACCTCTTGATCATAATTTGTATTGTTTATTGTCTACATTACATTATATTATTTCCTAATTACTCCTTTTGTTTTGTAGGGAGCTTGCTAGTCAGGTTCAGAGCAATTATGTTTCTTCATTGGTAATGTGTGTGTTTTGTAAACAACAACAACAACAATAGTCTATAATAACAAAATCCGAGTGGATCTTGTTTGTCCTCCCCCTGGTGATCAATAGGGGAGACATGGCACAACCACCCACCCTCTAAAAACAGGTTTGTCCGCCACAGGTGGGGTGGGGTAGGTATGAGAACGGGAGGGTAGGGGAGACTTCCACCCACCTCCTGCAAACCTGATTGTGCGTTGGCTAGTATAACAACTAAATCAATTGCTAAAGCTGTAAATATGTGTGTTTTCAAATTAGCAAATTCTTAGGTGCTGGATTTTGTTTGGGGTAAAGTCGTTTGTAAAGTGAACATTGTTATATAAATGATTTAGTGGTTTTTTTTTTACTGTGGATATTGTGGAGAAATAAGTCCCAAATTACCGGGAAAGCAACAGTAGGTGTAAAAGGAGGTAAATACCATTTTAAAGGAAAATAATGATGTACTACTTGCTGGAACAGTGCTGCTGTCATCCCCTAACCTCCCGATCACCTACCTACCCCGCCCCCACCTGGGGAGGACAGACAGATTTGCAAGAGGAGGGTGGAGTCTCCCCTACCTTTCCCGTTCCCTACTACCTACCCTGCCACCACCCAGGGAGGACAGACAGGTTTGTAGGAGGAGGATGGAGTCTCTCCTACCCTCCCATTCCCTACTACCTACCCCGCTCCCCACCCGGGGAGGACAGACAGGTTTGCAAGAGGAACGTGGAGTCTCCAATACCCTCCCATTCCTTACTATCTACCCCCGACCCCACCCAGGGAGGACAGACAGGTTTGCAGGATGAGGGTGGAGTCTCCCCTACCCTCCCGTTCCCTACTACCTACCCTGCTCCCACACCAGGGGGGACAGACAGGTTTGCAAGAGGAGGCTGGAGTCTCCGATACCCTCCCGATCACTTACCTACCCTGTCTCCACCAGGGGAGGACAGACAGGTTTGCAGTGGGAGAGTGGAATCTCCAATACCCTCCCGTTCTCTACTACCTACCTCGCCCCCACCTGGGGAGGACAGACAGATTTGCAAGAGGAGGGTGGAGTCTCCGATACCTTCCCATTCCCTACTACCTACCCTGCCCCCACCTGGGGAGGACAGACAGGTTTGCAGTGGAAGGGTGGAGTGTTCCCTACCTTCCTGTTCCCTATTACCTACCCGGGACAACCGGTTTGCAGGAGGTGGGTGGCTGTGTCATGTCTTCCTTTCTGTCACCCGGGGGAGGACAAATTGATCCACTCGGATGTCATTATTATAGATGGTCTTCTGTGGAGGTTTGGTTATGTTGAGAGATTGGAACAATGGAGTCTTTGAAATGTGAATGTGTTTTGGAGCTTAGGGTACAAAGGGAAACCTTTGAATGCGTTGTAGTATATTTGTAGATGAAGAACCTTAATTTCTAATGAGATTTTTATAATTTATAACTTATTCGTGAGGAAAAACACCTTTTTCAGTTTCATTTTGATTTGGGCATTCATTTGTTTGTTCATTCTTTTAAGACTGGTTAAGTGACATTTCGTACGGAAGAATTAATATAAAATGATTTTATCTTTCGTAGTATTGATTCGAATTTTATATTTTCGTAGTATTGATTCGAATTTTATATTTTCGTAGTATTGATTCGAATTTTTTATATTTTTATTAAAAAATAACCATAAAATAAATCTCCTGAATAAACGAGTTGTGGAAAAAGACGCAACAACTGAATGCGAAATATAATTTTCACTTTTACAGTACATCATGTTCACCCAAGTCAGATGCAATTAGTTTTTTTTTTTTATATAAAAAAACTGAGGTATTTGGAAAAAGACAATGCTTGCAAAACTAAAAACTGATTGCACACTGCAACATGAAAACAGTTACAGATAAAGCAAAAAATATATATATATATTTATTAGAAAAATGAACATTGTTACCGACAGCCCCAAAAATTATTCATTTCCTTCCTTCCCTTATTCGTTGGTATGAAAAAGTACATAGAATAAAGAGAACAGTAAATGGGATATATAAAAAAAAGTAAAAAAGCCTGGATCCTTCAGGTATCAGGCATTTTGGCAGCAGAGCTGAAATTCAGTGATGTATTGCGCCTTCGGTCAAGTAGAACTAAGCTATGCAGATGCTCTGTTTGAGGGATCAGAAGAGAGAGAGAGAGAGAAAGTATGCGACAATGCACTAGTAGGGGCTGAGAGAGAGAGAGAGGCATAGTGATTCTGTAATATTGTATTAACCAGCAGAGAGAGAGAGAGAGAGAGAAAGAGAGAGAGAGAGAGAGTCTGTAACACTATTAACAAGCACTGAGAGAGAAACGAAAAGATAAAAGGACGGAGGAGAGAGGGAGAGAGGGAGGGAGTGTATAAAACCTAAGATATTTTCCAGCCCAGGGTTTAAAGAGAGAGAGAGAGAGAGAGAATATATAAAACTCGAGGAATTTTCCAGCCCAGGGCCTTACAGGGAGAGAGAGAGAGAGAGAGAGAGTATAAAACAAGGTATTTTCCAGCCCAGGCGCTTACCGTCTCCACCCGCTCTTTTGTTACCGCCATTTTTGATGGTATGGGCGCCCGAGTAAAGTGAATTCATTTCAAATCACTTGAATGCACGCACAGACAAGGACCTCCTCTTCTTGGAAAAACCTGCAGATTGAAGGACTGAATCGATGCCCCAATAAGGTTGATATTCTCTTGCCTCAGTCGAGAGAGATGGGTAGACACCGCGGCCTAATTGCTCTTGAAGCGCGGCAAAACTTCCGAACTGGAATATTCTTCTTCGAGAAGTTCGGAAAAAAAGAAAAAAAAAAGAAAAAAAAAAAGAAAGTTTTATTGAGAGAAAATAGAATAAAAGAGGTATAAAAGTGGTATTGATAATTACCGAAGCCCTGTTTTGAGTGCATGGAGAGAGGGAGAGGTGGGGGGGAAAAGATTATAGGAAATAATGAATTAACTGTTGCCTGGTCTCCTGTTAAAAACTTAGAGAGAGAGAGAGAGAGAGAGAAGATGAATATCGAAAATAATGAATTAACTGTTGCCTAGTCTCCTGTTAAAAACTTGGAGAGAGAGAGAGAGAGAGAGAGAGAGAGAGAGAGAGAGAGAGAGAGAGAGAAGGTATATGATGGATACGGAAAGTAGTGATATCAACTTTAGTTCAAATTCCTGTTATAAAATTTAGCTTCCCTGTAAAGGCTTCTGGCACGTGTAAACATTTAAGCTTTAAAACATTTTTACTAGTAGAACATTTATGGACAATTATGTATAAAACATATTAGCAATAGGCAAATGAACAGGGAAAAAAACATATGTAACCGGTATCAGAAAAATATATACTAAAAAGCCTCACTGGTGTCAAGCAATTTGATGTTGAGTTACGTAACTAGGAAGAATGAACATGATTGATGTTGATATTTGTCCCTTAGTAATTTTATCTTGTGTTGAATAGCGGACAAGCTTATTCATAATTCACTTAATTATTTGTTAAAAAAAAAGTGACACTAGAATTGAAAGTATTCAGAATATGTGGTGTCAGTGACCATTGCATTTGCTTTGCAAGTTTGCTTTTAATCATTCATTCATCATGCGAAGAATGGTGATTTGGATGTCACTATTCATTCATTGTGTAGAGAATGATGATTTGAATGTCACTATTCGTTCATTGTATAGAGAATGAGGATTGATGTAAAACTATTCAGTCATTGCGTAGAGAATGATGATTTGAATATCACTATTCATTCAATGTGTCGAGAATGGTGATTTGAATACCACTATTCATTTATTGTGGAGAGAATGATGATCTGCAGATCACTATTCATTCATTGCGTAGAGAATGATGGTCTGCAGATTACTATTCATTTATTGTGTAGAGAATGATTTACATATCGCTATAGGTGATAAATTTTCGGTATTGTTTAGTTTTAAAAGAAATAAAATAAAATCTTTAAGAGTCTTAAACATTATTCGAAAAGTTTTCGCTTTTTCTCTTTAATACATTTAAAGATCCTGTGAAGTTCTCCAGCACAAGCTTAAATGTCACACTCTTTTGAATTCCGACCTTAAAGGTTTTGTTAGATTACTATGATGAAGCCAGAAAGATTTAATTTTCTTGAATGGAAAATTTGGAGTTCACAAAGAAGCCTTGAAATGTTGGGTACGAGTTTGAATAAATGATTAGAAAAAAAAAAAAAAAAAAAACTT
Source organism: Macrobrachium nipponense (assembly GCF_015104395.2). Classification (NCBI taxonomy): domain Eukaryota; kingdom Metazoa; phylum Arthropoda; class Malacostraca; order Decapoda; family Palaemonidae; genus Macrobrachium; species Macrobrachium nipponense. The sequence continues at coordinate 6,985,481 of NC_061104.1, forward strand.
CAGGACGAACTCCGATTTTGTATAATTTAAAAGTGTTGTCTAATATGTAATGTTGAAGTTTGTTGTTGTAATTGTTCGAGCTTCGGCCCTCCGACTTCTGAGTTTGTGTGATTATTGCGCGATAGTTGTTATTACTCATTCATTCTTTAAGCTATGATCTCCCAGGTGCTCTTAATCCTATCTCAATGGTGTTTGGTCTTTTGTTATCTCTCTTTAAATGTCTGCCGATGGTTTCAGTTTTATTTCACCCACACAGTCTGTTTTATAGGGAAACTAGAGCATTTCACCTACCTTATTGATGCCTGTTTTGATGGTCCAACGCTTCGTATTTTCTTCTTCTTCCTCCTCCTCCTAATCAACATGAACGCATCAATGAAACAGTTGCATTAGCTGAAGGTCTCTGCAGCGTCCTCACGGCCCGTAGCTGCAACCTCTTTCATTCCTTTTACTGTACCTCCTTTCATATTCTCTTCCTTCCATCTGACTTTATAAATTCTATTCTATCTCCTTTCCGTTTATTAACGTTTTATCTCGGCTGCTATTCCCGCGAGAGCGGAGAAAGGTTTTTATCCTCCTTATGCCAGAGTGAACATGACAACTACACTCTGTTTTTTTCCATCTGTCCACCAGCCTCCGGTGTTTGCGTATGGTAACACTGCATACCGGGCCTGAGATAGTTACGCTATGTGTAGGTTTTTGGTAAATGAAAGGATATCTGGGTGTACATTTGCAACTGAAAAGTGTTTTAATAATTTACTGTATGCGAATTACACCGTTAATATTCGAAATAGAATATTATTATAATGGTTGAATGTAAGCTGAATGTAACTGTCTAAAGCCCGGGACGCAGTGTTCCCATACTAAAACACCGCAGGCAGATGGACAGAAGGAAAACGCTTAAATCGTCTGATCTTTGAAAATTTGCCTATAAACGCCCTGTACTGGAGTACATTTATCCTCCCCTCGCTCTGCCCCCCCCCCCCCACCCCCCACCTGCTTGGAATAATGCTAGAAAGGTCGAATAGTAATTAATGCTGCAGAAGTCGATGTATTTAAATTTAGATGAACGGAGCGCAGAGACAAGGAGAATCTCCAGTACTAATGCTTACAGTGAACCACGTGGGGTACACCAGCAGCACTACCCCCTGCGGGGAGTCATGGTTAGAAAAGTCGAATAATTATTAACGGCCAAAAAGTAAATGCATTTAAATTGAGGAGAGCTTAGAAAGGTTCGAGTAATTACGGATTAAGGATTCGATCCATTTAAATGCAGATGAGCGGAGCCCAAACGCAACGAGCATCTTTTTAGTACTGCCTACAGTGCATCACGTGAGGTACACTGATGGCACTACCCCCCCCCCCCCCCCCCCCCCCCCCCCCCCCCCCCCCTGCTTGGAAAGGTCGATAAAGGTCGGATAATGAAGGCTTAAGGAGTCGATGCATTTATATTGAGACGAGCGGAGGAGGAGCCCAGGGACAAGGAGAATCTCTTTAATGATACCTACAGTGCATCACGTGAGGCACACTGACGGCACTACCACCCCCCCCCCTGCCCCCCCCCCCCCCTTGGAAAGGTCGATAAAAGTCGGATAATGAAGGCTTAAGGAGTCGATGCATTTATATTGAGACGAGCGGAGGAGCAGCCAAGGGACAAGGAGAAAAAGAGCCCACGAGGATGAAAACTTGAAGGTTAAAATCGCTGTACCTAATTTAGGGTCCTCTGTTTTTATGGCACTTGGGTGCCTCCGGCGAAGGAATGCCACTAAAGACGGCCATGAAACTGTTAAAAGGGAAAGTTCGCCCACCGGAGATGAAGGAGAAAATCTCGTTCGGGGTTTTCCTTGTGTAGGTAAAAGACCTTTGCAGGAATGGTATGATCATATTGACATACACTTAAGTTCAATTGTTTAGAACTGTACGTGACACGAATAGTGTATTCGTGACACAAGTAGTGTATTTACACTGTTCGTGACACAAGTAGTGTATTTACACTGTTCGTGACACAAGTAGTGTATTTACAATGTTCGTGACACAAGTAGTGTATTAACACTGTTCGTGACACAAGTAGTGTATTAACACTGTTTGTGACACAAGTAGTGTATTTACAGTGTTCGTGACACAAAGAGTGTATTTAGCTGTTCAGTGACACAGTAGTGTATTTAGCTGTTCGTGCACAAGTAGTGTATTTACACTTGTTCGTGACACAAGTAGTTATTTACACTGTTCGTGACACAAGTAGGGTATTTTACAATGTTCGTGACACAAGTATGTGTATTAACACTGTTCCGTGACACAAGTAGTGTATAACACTGTTTGTGACACAAGTAGTGTATTTTACAAGTGTCGTGACCAGGAGTTGATATTAAAGCTGTTCGTGACACAAGTAGTGTATTTACACTGTTCGTGACACAAGTAGTGTATTAACACTGTTTGTGACACAAGTAGTGTATTTACACTGTTCGTGACACAAGTAGTGTATTTACACTGTTCGTGACACAAGTAGTGTATTTACGCTGTTCGTGACACAAGTAGTGTATTTACACTGTTCATGACACAAGTAGTGTATTTACGCTGTAATTCGTCGACACAAGTAGATGTCATTTACAGCTGTTCGTGACACAAAGTAGTGTATTTACACTGTTCGTGACCCACAAGTAGTGTATTTACACTGTTCGTGACACAAGTAGTGTATTTACACTGTTCGTGACACAAGTAGTGTATTTACACTGTTCGTGACACAAGTAGTGTATTTACACTGTTCGTGACACAAGTAGTGTATTTACAGTAAACTGCATGTTTAATTACCACAAAATCTTAGACAAGAAAACGCAGTTTTTCATTTAGAACGAAACTTCAAAAACAGATAATTATGAACATTTGTCAACATTTTCTATATAAAGCCACACCACAATCCAGCTATGTATTCCAAGGCTCGGAGTATGTACATAGCAGTTTTTCATTTAGAAGGAAACTTCAAAAACAGGTAATTATGAACATTACTCAACATGTTCTGTATAAATCGACACTACACGCCATCTATGTACGCCAAGACTTGTCGAGCAAAATCCATCAGTTTTTCATTGAAAGTGAAACTTCAAAAACAATCATTATAAAAAATTTCCAGAATTTTCCATATACTAAAACTATTTCAGCCCCCCTGACTCCAACTAAGTACTCCATGACTTGTCCAGCAAAGTCCATCAATTTTTCATTTAAAGTGAAACTTCAAAAACAGACAATTACAAACATTTCTCAAAATTTTCTATATAAAACTCATCAGACCCCCAGACTCCAGCTATGCACTCCAAGAGTTGCCGAGCGAAATCCAGCAATTTTCCTTTTAGAGCGAAACTTCAAAACCGAATGAATATGAACATTTTCCAAAATTGTCTATATATAAATCGACCCAGACTCCAGCAGCTATGTACTTACTCCAAGGCTCGGCCGGCAACAACCCAGCGATGATTAGGTTCGGTTTATATTCTGGGGCCTGACACTCACTCAGTAATGAGACACAATCTCCTTACCAGCTTTTAGCAGCTCGACACGAGTCGAGTTGATAATTAACTCGGAATCCCTCGCCAAGGGATTAATAATGGCTCCTTGACATTTGGATTGTGGTCTGCGTCGGGGTCGCTTAGGGGAATCGGTGCTCGTTTGGTTTTTGCATGTTTGTTCTGCGTTGTTTGAGTGATTTTTGCTTACTCGGGGAGTAAGCCTACAAACTACTTTGCTGTTGTTCTTGTTGGGGGTGGGAAACCCTAAAAAGGTCTGAAAAGGGTGTTTCGTGTTGAGTTAAAGATACAGGAATATTAGGATTGGATATGAGTTACTTATAAGAATGAAAATGTAAATAATAATATGCATGTTAAACAGTACAGAAAAAATATTTCTAACAAAATACAGCGTATTTATTTTAATTTTCGTTGGTGAAACAAGGGTCTATTTGACCATAGACTTTAGCATCCCCCCAAGTAAGCTTGAGGTCGGATCACGCCTTGTTTTTAATAGCATAAATGTTTATTGTGGGTCTTGGAGTTTAAGGCTCTGTTGAGATGTTTAAGATTTCTGTCCCTACTGAAGTTTCTTATGGTGGTCTGCTGGCATAGTGGTTAATGTCGTGGTTTGCCACTCAGATGTTGTGGGTTCGCATCTCCTCAAGGGCAATGAAAAATCAATGGTTCTGTATCATTACAGTTACAGTTGCAGTGTGGGGTCTGTGGTGGATAGTTGAACCGAAATTCTTTGGAAGCTTCAATTTGAAGTCAATGGCCTTCGTGTGGTTATTCTGTGTGAATATTTTTCATCTATTGAAATGGTGCTAATTCCTATGTAGGAAGGACATTTTTGTATACATCTTCCCATCAGATCGTAATTATTCATTATATTAATACCTTTATCATAAGTTTTATTTTCTATGACCTTCATATCGTAGTAATTATATTTTTATTTTCCATATTTCTCTTTTTTTCAAAGGCTTATCTTCATTGTCGTATTTTGAATTTTCAAGTTCCATTATAAACTATATATTATAGTGCAAAATATTTTGATTAGTTCATAGTGAGTCCCAATGAGTCCTGAAGGGGAGTTTACACTAGGCTTCACCCCATGCTGCATGCATAAGACTCATCACCAACTCCTCCCAAATTCTTGTTAGCCCCGCCTAGTGGACTGCTCATCAAGAATCACACCACACCACTAAGTTACCTCAATGAGAAGTCCAGTAGGCGGGGCTAACAAGAATTTGGGAGGAGTTGGTGATTTGTCTTACGCATGTAGCGTGGGAGGGGGGAGGGGGGCATGCTAAAGTCTATGTCAAATAGAGCCTTGTTTTTTACATTTTCATTCTTATATGTAACTCACATCATATCTTAAAATTCCTGTATCTTTAACTCAACGCGAAACTCGCCTTCAGATGTTAAGAGAATCGTATTTTGGGCAACATTCGTAGTTACTTCTTAAGTATAGAATGATTAGAGTTGGAAAACATTAACGATAGAATTTAAGTGTTTACCGCCTGTGGATCAAATGCTCCATCTGGATTTAACATAACATTGAAGGATTGTCATTTAAGTCTACGAATAGTCATTTCTGACACTTTTGTTGCTTCAGATGTTCTCTGGATAGCTTTCGAAACATCAGTTGCAGAACCTTTATGATGCTTTTAAAAAACGAAGTATTTCAGGAAATTATAGACTATTTTCTTGGCCTCAGGTGGTGGGTGAAGACGTTTACGGGAGCCACTTGGGCTTAGCTGTCCATACTTAAAACAGCGGGTGATCGAGTGCGAGTATCCTTTAATGATATTGATCATGACCTTTTAAATCTTAAAAATCATATGTCCCCTAAACTCAGATCTGGCATCGCCGGGGAAAAAATATGCCGTATCTTCATTTTCATTATTGAAACTGAGGTTTTAACGAAGAATGTACAAAATAAGATATATTCAAATTATCTGATGCAAGCAAAGAACCACATTTCAAGAAATTAAAACTATTTCAATAGACTCCATGAAGCTAATATGATTACCATAACATGAAAGTTGGCAACGTATGATATCTATACAAGCCACACCACAGCGATCTTAGAAAAGTAAACGCACTATAAATATGACCATAATCCTTCTCCCTAAGTATGAAGCTAACTTTTAAATGAAATTAAAATGACTAATTTCATTTATAAAACAAGTTTTCTTTAGGTCACTAGGTAAACTTCATAAGACAATTCAATAAAATAAAGAAAACATGTATGTACATACTTAATGTTTGCAGAGGGTGAAGGTAAAATTCAATCAATTTAAAATCATTTACTATAGTTCAACACATCTAAACTAATAGATTGTTTACTTCCTTGAGAAAAACGCTGTTGCCCTCCCCTTCTTAAGTCCTCAGCCATTTCCCAGCGAGGTAATATTTGGGGCAGTAATTATAAAGAAACTGAACGTATAAATCCTAATCCGTAAACTCAATCCCCATTCTATTTGCTTATTACTTTTGAGACTATTTATTGTTATATTTGTTATGACTTATACCCTTAAATTTTGCATATTATATTACATATTTTATTTGATGATCTTTTCCCTTAAAAATAATAAAAATCGGTCATTACCATTCAGTATGTACGTAAGTATGTCTTATGACATTTTCTTATAATCTTGTCAGTAGAGTAACTTCTATGTATTCTTTTTTTATTATTTGAGTTTTCCGGCTGCCACAATAGCCATTTCCTAAACAAGTTTGTAATATTTTGCATCTCATTGCTCTTTATTTTAGGCTTTCCCCTCATTTTCATTCATCAAGTTATGATTTACTTAAATTTCATTTCCTGTTTCGTAGCATATTTTGTCTTTAAAACCACACAATATTCTGGCTTATTCTCTCTTGACTACAATTTCATTGGTCTCCATTCTACTTGGTTATATATACTTTTAAGGCTGTAAGTTTTGCATATATTACATAGCATTTTATTTGAAAATATTTTTCATTTAAAGTAAAAAAACGGGAATTACCATTCATTATTTCTTATGACATTTTCCTCTGAAAAATATGACATACAGATATGAAAATATATTAGAGTAAAATTTTTTTATTATAAGCCATAAATCTATTGCATGTAACCATTTTTACTTTTTACAAGGTTGTTGCCCATAAACTCATCTTTGGGAGAGAAATAATTTATTTACAATAATTATCACAGGCATTGTAATATGATTCTATACAAAATGCACATTAGAATCTGCGTCGTCAGATGATCTTATTTCAGTAACAGATATCCTTTGCAGCATCGCCTGTTTGCAAGTTTTCGGAATGCTTAACTGCATTTGCGTGTATCACAGCGTGCTTTCTGAAGGAATGAATTAATTTCACTACTGACTGTTGTTCTTGGCAACCTAAAGCAAGTAGTCATTCTTTTTGGCGCTATCCAAAGGGTGGCTTAAAAGATAAATCCTTTAAACATATCGCCTGTCAAAGGTAGCAAGAAAAGTGGCGGCGTCTTTCGAAACAGATGTCACGTTCACAAATGCGATTTCTCATTTTGTTTACGAATAAAATTAGAATCACAATATGTGAACGCTGAAGTTCAACAAAACATGCTAAAAACTTTAAAACTACCCATTTATTGATTCATGTGTTATAAAGCAAGGTATTTAAAACTGGATACTGTAGAGGTGGCAGCAAGGTTCTTACCCAAAGAAGAAAATCTCTCAGTTAAGATCTGTCGAACTATAGTGTGAGAGCTAACTATGAATGAGTGAGTTAACTATGAATGAGAGAGAGAGAGATACGTATGTCATGTGAGGTAAGACTCTAGACGGTTATCATCTTTAAAAAGTGCGAATGGGATCACATCTTCTGAAAGTACTATAAACTGTATGTGCTGTAATTATGTAACATAGTACATACAGATTGTACCAGCCTTTTTCTCTGAGGTTAAGAAAGTAAATTTCACAGAATGACAACTCTGCTATTTCTCTGATATGTTTTTTAATTAGTTGATAATGGGGGTCTTATATAGTGAAAACTATGAATTATGTACTGCCTTTGTATATATTTTCAGAGATATAAATAGCTTACACAAAATCTCCATACTGATTTTACACTTAAAAACATGAAAACTTATACTAATTGTAGTATGCTAGTACATACTTCAGAAATTAAAAAAAGTGCAGTAACTATGTGAATGGGCCGCCGTCCGTCCTCCAGGTAGACTTGGGTTCGGGCGCCTCCGTCGGAAAGGGCCAGCGAGTGTACGGCGGTACCCCGGCCACCGTCCGTCCTCCAGCCAGGCTTGGGTTTGGGCGCCTCCGTCGGAAGGGGCCAGTGAGCGTCCGGCGGTCCCCCGGCCACCGTCCATCCTCCAGCCAGACTTGTGTTCGGGCGCCTCCTTCAGAAAGGGCCAGTGAGCGTCTGGCGGTCCCCAGGCCGCCGTGCGTCCTCCAGCCAGACTTGGGTTCGGGCGCCTCAGTTGGAAAGGGACAGTAAGCATCCCGTGGTCCCCGGCCGCCGTACGTCCTGTAACCAGATTTGGCTTCGGGCACCAATGAAGGTCAGCTAAGTTCAGGCGACTCCTGTTCGGGAACCTTCTGTGTCGATTCTTCCTGGGATCCCTTTCCGTTGTAAAGGGCCAGTGGGCGTCCGGCGGTCCCATGGCCACTGTCTGTCCTCCAGCCAGATTTTGGTTCAGGAGCCTCCGTCGTAAAGGGCCAGTGAGCGTCCGGCGGTAGCCTGGCCGCCGTCTGTCCTTCAGCCAGATTTGGGTTCGGGCGCCTCCGCCGGAAAGGGCCAGTGAGCGTCCGGCGGTCCCATGGCCGCCGTCCGTCCCCATGCCAGATTTGGGTTTAGGTGCCTCCTTCGGTAAGGGCCAGTGAGCGTCCTGCGGTCCCCCGGCCGCTGTCCGTCCTCCAGCCAGATTTGGGTTCGGGCGCCTCCTTCAGAAAGGACCAGTCAGCGTCCGGCAGTCCCCCGCCGCCGTCCATCCGCCAGCCAGATTTAGGTTCAGGCGCCTCCGTCAGAAAGGGCCAGTGAGCGTCCGGTGGTCCCCCGGCTGCCGTCTGTCCTCCAGCCAGATTTGGGTTCGGGCGCCTCTGTGGGAAAGAGCCAGTGAGCGTCCGGCGGCCCCCAGGCCGCCATCTGTCCTCCACCCAGATTTGGATTCAGGCGCCTCCGTTGGAAAGTGCCAGTGAGCGTCCGGCGGTCCCCCAGCCTCTGTCCGTCCCCCAGCCAGATTTGGGTTCGGGTGCATCCTTCGGAAAGGGCCAGTGAGCGTCTGGCAGTCCCCCGGCCGCCGTCCGTCCTCCAGATAGATTTGGGTTCGGGCTCCTCCTTTGAAAAGGGCCAGCGATCGCCTGGTGGTCCCCTGGCCGCCGTCCGTCCTCCAGCCAGATTTGGGTTCAGGCGCCTCCGTCGAAAAGGGCCAGTGAGCATTCGGCGGTTCCCCGGCCCCCGTCCGTCCTCCAGCCAGATTTGGGTTCAGGCGCCTCCATCGGAAAGGGCCAGTGAGTGTCCGGCAGTCCCAGGGTCACCGTCCGTCCTCCAGCCAGGTTTAGGTTCAGGCGCCTCTGTCGAAAAGGGCAAGTTAGCATCCAGCAGTCCCCCGGCCACCGTCTGTACTCCAGCCAGATTTGGATTCGGGCGCCTCCGTTGGAAAGGGCCAGTGAGCGTCCGGCGGCCCCTCGGCCGCTGTCCATCCTCCAGCCAGATTTGAGTTCGGGCATCTCAGTCATGAAGAGCCAGTGATTTGTGTTATGGCTCCTCTGTTGGAAAGGGCCAGTAAGAGTCAGGCTACCGTCCGCCATCCAGGAAGTTTTGGGTTCAGACTCCTCCGTCGGAAAGGGCCAGTGAGCGTCTGGTGGTCACCTGGCCGCCGTCCATCCTCCAGCCAGATTTGCAAACGGCATCCATCCTCCAGCCAGGTTTGGGTTCGCGCGCCTCCGTGGGAAAGGGCCAGTGAGCGTCCGGCAGTCCCTCGGCCGCCGTCCATCCTTCAGCCAGATTTGCAGACGCCGTCAGTCCTCCATCCAGACTTGGGTTCAGGGGCCTACATCAAAAAGGGCCAGTGAGCGTCTGGCGGTCCCCCAGCCGCTGTCCGTCCTCCAGCCAGACTTGGGTTCAGGGGCCTCCGTCGGAAAGGGCCAGTGAGCGTTCAGCGGTCCACCGGCCGCCGTCCATCCTCAAGCCAGACTTGGGTTCGGGGGCCTCCGTCGGAAAGGGCCAGTGAGCGTCTGGTGGTCCCCTGGCCGCCATCCATCCTTAGGCCAGACTTGGGTTCGGGGGCCTCCGTCGGAAAGGGCCAGTGAGCGTCTGGTGGTCCCCTGGCCGCCATCCATCCTTAGGCCAGACTTGGGTTCGGGGGCCTCCGTCGGAAAGGGCGTCCGGCGGTCCCCCCGGCCGCCGTCCATCCTAAAGCCAGACTTGGGTGCGGGCGCCTCCGTTGGAAAGGGCCAGTGAGCGTCCAGCGGTCCCCTGGCCGTCGTCCGTCCTCCAATCAGACTTGGGTTCGGGTGCCTCCATCGGAAAGGGCCAGTGAGCGTCCAGTAGTCCCCCGGTCGCCAACTGTCCTCCAGCCAGACTTGAGGTCGGGCGCCTCCGTTGGAAAGGGCCTGTGAGCGTCTGTCGGTCCCCAAGCTGCCGTCCGTCCTCCAGGCAGACTTGGGTTCGGGTGCCTCCGTCGGAAAGGGCCAGTGAGCGTCCGGCGGTCCCCCGGCCGCCGTCCGTCCTCCAGACAGACATGGGTTCGGTCACCTCCGTTGGAAGGGGCCAGTGAGCGTCGGGCAGTCCCCCGGCCGCTGTCCGTCCTCCAGGCAGACTTAGGTTCGGTCACCTCCGTCGGAAAGGGCCAGCGAGCGTCCGGCTGTCCCCTGGCCACCGTCCGTCCTCCAGCTAGACTTGGGTTCGGGCGCCTCCGTTGGAAAGGGACAGTAAGCATCCTGTGGTCCCCGGCCGCCGTACGTCCTGCAGCCAGATTTGGCTTTGGGCACCAATGAAGGTCAGCTAAGTTCAGGCGACTCCTGTTCGGGAACCTTCTGTGTCGATTCTTCCTGGGATCCCTTTCCGTCGGAAAGAGCCAGTGGGCGTCCGGCGGTCCCATGGCCGCTGTCTGTCCTCCAGCCAGATTTCGGTTCAGGAGCCTCCGTCGTAAAGGGCCAGTGAGCGTCCGGCGGTAGCCTGGCCGCCGTCTGTCCTTCAGCCAGATTTGGGTTCGGGCGCCTCTGTCGGAAAGGGCCAGTGAGCGTCCGGTGGTCCCATGGCCGCCTTCCGTCCTCCAGCCAGATTTGGGTTTAGGCGCCTCCTTCGGTAAGGGCCAGTGAGAGTCCGGCGGTCCCCTGGACGCTGTCCGTCCTCCAGCCAGATTTGGGTTCGGGCGCCTCCTTCAGAAAGGACCAGTCAGCATCTGGCGGTCCCCCGGCCGCCGTCCATCCGCCAGCCAGATTTGGGTTCAGGCGCCTCAGTCAGAAAGGGCCAGTGAGTGTCCAGTGGTCCCCAGGCCGCCGTCCGTCCTCCACCCAGATTTGGGCAAAGACAATACACGAAAGATGGGAAGCTCAAGCCACAGCTGCATCGGCCGCATACAATTTAGTACCTGGCATGAAATGAAGATGGCGGTAGCATTGCACCTGCCTACATCGTCTGTTTGTTTACAAAGACAATCCATCGTCTGGATCTTGTGGGAGCATTCATATGGGAGAGCATAAGTAGGTTAGGTAAGTTAGTGTGTTTTACTTTAATTTCAAGTTCACTAACCTTTTAATCAATGATTGAATTTTCCTATATGTATGGATAAAAGCATTCAAAATAAAAAAAAATTACATGCAAACCAGCATATCTGCTCCCACAAGATCCATTCTTACCGTTTCATCTATGTTTCTGCAATATATGCTCATAATTGTTCAATTTTTAAAATGAAATCTTGTAATTGGTACCAACACCCCACGTAGTATTCCAAAGTAAATTTACCATTTGGCAGAAAATGTACGCAGTAATACAGTAGTAATAAATTGGCAAAACAAGTTGTGAAAACCTATGATATTTGCTTGTACTGTACATGATGCAAAAAGAAACATGGTTCAAGTCAATTAGAATCATTGTTTCAAATTCTTTTAGGAATGTGCATGCTTCTTGCAGAAATGGCCTTTTACTAGAAAATACCCGGCAGAAGTGTTGGTTACATTACCTTCATAAAAGGGTGCCAATTGAATATGCATTTTTGAGAACTCCCACAATTGGGCTATGAGATTTTAATAAATTGTTATAAATAGGTTCTGACTTGATCAAGAGCTTAATAAATAATCATAAAATATAATAAACTGTATTCATCCCTCTAGGTTCTTAGATTTGTCTGACACATATGTATTGTTTTATGTACAGTATATATTTTAGGAATAAGTACCTAAATATCAGATATATAATTATTAAGAAATACTGTATATTGTAACTTCCCTTAGACATGGATTTCAACTTCCCTCAAATGACAAATGATGAATTGCCACCCTGCTTCATAATATCTTTGTCTATGTATTTGCAGATGCCTACAGTGGATTAGAGTTGTCAATATTAAATGTCTTCTTGATAAAAGTACAAAATATGTAAACAACTGTTGTAGAGTATGCAGTCTTCACTTTTCCTGCAAGAACTATGTGACTCCGGATTCCTCAAGACTCAATAAAAATGCATGTCCAGATCAAAATCTTGCAGGTGTGGATGAATATGTTATTACTATAATATAAAGATGTTGTTATATACTGTAATTTGTTTTATAATACATTTTTATAGTACAGTATTATGCACTGAAAATGTTAGTTATACTAGTAACTCTTTCCCACTTTCACAGGTAATCCAAATGATACATCTGCAGCACCAGCAATAACATACAACTCTGAGTGCAGTACTGCAACATTTGAAAGCATTTTTGAAAAATCTGGCACAGGTACAGTTCAGTGCACATTTCCATTTTTACTTCATTAATATTGCTTTTAAAGGAGTAAAATGTCAGTAGATTATAAAAACCTTGAAGTGTTATGCTGTAATTTGATTAGCATATACAGTATTACTAGTGCCTGTTCTAAGTGAAAGTGTTTCATGTGATTTTGTTTAATAATTACTCAAGCCCAAAAAAAGGAAAATAATTACTGTATACTATATTGGTGAAATAATAAGATAATTTAAGAATAAGTTTGTTTCATTCTAACAGCCCTCTCAATTTTAGATACAGATACTTAGCAATTAATGTTACATTAACTGAAGGATTTTATTTAATGATTCAGAAATGCCTAATATATAAGTCATAAGCTATGATAGAGCCCTATAATCATGTTAACAAACAATATTAATCAATTTAGTATTCAATAATTTATAAAGAGAAGTTTATTGCAGCATAAGAATAAATTTTAACATTTAAAAAAGCCGCGCTACGCCACAGCCGAGTTTTAGTTTAGGGCATGATCAATAGATGGCGCGCATTCTGATGGGTTGGATGATGTTTTTTTTAAAGGTATTAATAGTCAGTTTCCCATCTTTCGTGTATTGTCTTTGGATTTGGGTTCGGGCGCAACCGTCAGAAAAGGCCAGTGAGCGTCCGGCCGCCGTCTGTCCTCCAGCCAGATTTGGGTTCGGGCGCCTCTGTGGGAAAGAGCCAGCGAGCGTCTGGCGGTCCCCTGGCCTCTGTCCATTCCCCAGGCAGATTTGGGTTCGGGTGCATCCGTCAGAAAGGGCCAGTGAGCGTCCGGCGGTCCCCCAGCCGCCGTCCATCCTCCAGATAATTTGGGTTCGGGCGTCTCCTTTGAAAAGGGCCGGTGATCGCCCGGCGGTCCCCCGGCCGCCGTCCGTCCTCCAGCCAGATTTGGGTTCAGGCGCCTTGTCGAAAAGGGCCAGTGAGCGTCCGGCGGTTCCCCGGCCCCCGTCCGTCCTCCAGCCAGATTTGGGTTCAGGCGCCTCCGTCGGAAAGGACCAGTGAGTGTCAGGCGGTCTCCCGGCCGCCGTCCGTCCTCCAGATAGATTTGGGTTCGGGCGCCTCCTTTGAAAAGGGCCGGTGATCGTCCGGCGGTCCCCCGGCCGCTGTCCGTCCTCCAGCCAGATTTGGGTTCAGGCACCCCCGTCGAAAAGGGCCAATGAGCGTCCGGCGGTTCCCCGGCCCCCGTCAGTCTTCCAGCCAGATTTGGGTTCAGCCGCCTCCATCGGAAAGGGCCAGTAAGTGTCCGGCGGTCCCCCGGCAGCCCTCTGTCCTCCAGGCATATTTGGGTTCGGGCACCTATGAAGGTCCTATGAAGGGCGTCCGGCGGTCCCCCGCCCGCCGTCCGTCCTCAAGCCAGACTTGGGTGCGGGCGCCTCCTTTGGATAGGGCCAGTGAGCGTCCAGTGGTGCCCTGGACGCCGTCCATCCTCCAATTCAGACTTGGGTTCGGGCGCCTCCATCGGAAAGGGCCAGTGAGCGTCCGGTAGTCCCCCGGCCGCCAACTGTCCTCCAGCCAGACTTGAGGTCGGGTGCCTCCGTTGGAAAGGGCCAGTGAGCGTCCGGCAGTCCCCAAGCTGCCGTCCATCCTCCAGGCAGACTTGGGTTCGGGCGCCTCCGTCGGAAAGGGCCAGTGAGCATCCGGCGGTCCCCCGGCTGCCGTCCGTCCTCCAGACAGACATGGGTTCGGGCGCCTCCGTTGGAAGTGGCCAGTGAGCGTCCGGCAGTCCCCCGGCCGCCGTCTGTCCTCCAGCCAGATTTGGGTTCGGGCACCTCTGTCGGAAAGAGCCAGTGAGCGTCCAGCGGTCCCCAGCCGCCATCCGTCCTCCACCCAGATTTGGATTCGGGCGCCTCCGTTGGAAAAGTGCCAGCGAGCGTCCGGCGGTCCCCCGGCCTTTGTCCATTCCCCAGCCAGATTTGGGTTTGGGTGCATCCGTCGGAAAGGGCCAGTGAGCGTCCGGCGGTCCCCCGGCCGCCGTCCATCCTCCAGATAGATTTGGGTTCGGGCGCCTCCTTTGAAAAGGGCCGGTGATCGCCCAGCGGTCTCCGGCCGCCATCCGTCCTCCAGCCAGATTTGGGTTCAGGCGCCTTGTCGAAAAGGGCCAGTGAGCGTCCGGCGGTTCCCCAGTTCCCGTCCGTCCTCCACCCAGATTTGGGTTCAGGCGCCTCCGTCGGAAAGGGCCAGTGAGTGTCAGGTGGTCTCCAAGCCCCCGTCCGTCCTCCAGATAGATTTGGGTTCGGGCGCCTCCTTTGAAAAGGGCCGGTGATCGTCTGGCGGTCCCCCGGCCGCCGTCCGTCCTCCAGCCAGATTTGGGTTCACGGCGGGCCCCGTACGAATAAAAGGGCCAGTGTGAGCGGCCCGCCGGTTTCCACGGCCCCCGTCCGTCCTCCAGCCAGATTTGGGTTCAGCCGCCTCCGTCGGAAAGGGCCAGTAAGCCTCCGGCGGTCCTCCGGCAACCCTCCATCCTCCAGGCATATTTGGGTTCAGGCACCTATGAAGGTCAACTATGAAGGGCGTCCTCCGTCGGAAAGGGCCAGCAAGCGTCCGGTGGTCCCCTGGCCGCCATCCGTCCTCCAGCCAGACTTGGGTTCGGACGCCTCTGTCGGAAAGGTCCGGTGGTCCCATGGTCGCTGTCCGTCCTCCAGTCAGACTTGTGTTCGGGCGCCTCTTTTGGAAAGGGTCAGTGGGCTCTGGCGGTCCCCAGGCCGCTGTCCGTCCTCCAGCCAGATTTGGGTTCAGGCGCCTCCTTCGGAAAGGGAGAGTGAGCGTCCGGTGTTCCCCTAGCCGCCTTCCATCCTCCAGCAATGTTTGGGTTTGGGCACATCCTTCGGAATGGGTCAGTGAGCGTCAGCGGTCCCCCGACCACCGTTTGTCCTCCAGGTAGACTTGGGTTCGGGTGCCTCCATTGGAAAGGGCCAGTAAGCGTCCGGTGGTCCCCAGTCGCTGTCCGTCCTCCAGCCAGATTTGGGTTCGGGCTCCAATGAAGGTCAGCTAATTTCAGGCACCTCCTGTTCGGGAACCTCCTGTGTCGATTCTTCCTGCCCTTTCTGTCGGAAAGGGCCAGTGGGCATCCGATGGTCCCCCAGCCGCTGTCCGTCCTCCAGCCAGATTTCGGTTCGAGCTCTTCCGTCGTAAAGGGCCAGTGAACGTCCGGCGGTATACCAGCAGCCGTCCGTCCTTCAGCCAGATTTGGTTTCGGGCGCCTCCATTGGAAAGGGCCAGTGAGCGTCCGGTGGTCCTCCGGCCAGCAACTGTCCTCCAGCTAGACTTGGGTTCGGGCGCCTCTGTTGGAAAGGGCTTGTGAGCGTCCGGTGGTCACCCGGCCGCCGTCCGTTCTCCAGGCAGATTTGGGTTCGGGCGACTCTGTCGTAAAGGTCCAGTGAGTGTCCGGCGGTCCCCAAGCTGCCGTCCGTCCTCCAGGCAGACCTGGGTTCAGGCGCCTCCGTGGGAAGGGGCCAGTGAGCGTCCGGCGGTCCCCCAACCACCGTCCATCCTCCAGGCAGACTTCGGTTCGGGCACCTCTGATGGAAAGGGCAAGCGAGCATCCAGAGGTCCCTGGCCGCCGTCCGTCCTCCAACCAGACTTGTATTCAGGCTCCTCTTTTGGAAAGGGCCAGTGAGCGTCCGGCGGTCCCCAGGCCGCTGCCTGTCCTCCTGCCGGATTTGGGTTCAGGTGCCTCCGTTGGAAAAGGCCAGTGCACGTCCGGTGGTCCCCCAGCTGCCTTCCGTCCTCCAGCCAAATTTGGGTTCGGGTACATCCTTCAGAAAGGGCCAGTGAGCGTCCGGCGGTCCCCCGACCGCCGTCTGTCCTCCAGGCAGACTTGGGTTTGGGCGCCTCCATTGGAAAGGGCCAGTAAGCGTCCGGCGCTACCCGGCCGCCGTCTGTCCTCCAGCCTGATTTGGGTTCGGGCACCAATGAAGATCAGCTAAGTTCAGGCACCTCCTGTTCGGGAACCTCCCGTGTCGATTCTTCCCGAGTGGTCCCCCGCCAGGTTTCGGTTCGAGCACCTCCGTCGTAAAGGGCCAGTGAGTGTCCGGCGCCGCCGTCCATCCTCCAGCCAGATTTGCAGATGCCTCCGTCCTTCATCCAGAGTTTGGTTCGGGGGCCTCCGTCGAAAAGGGCCATTGAGCATCTGGCGGTCCCCCGGCCACTATCCGTCCTCCAGCCAGACTTGGGTTCGGAGGCCTCCGTTGGAAAGGGCCAATGAGCGTTCGGTGGTCCACCGGTCTGCGTCCATCCTCAAGCCAGACTTAGGTTCGGGGGCCTCCATCGGAAAGTGCCAGTGAGCGTCCGGCGGTCCCCTGGCCACTGTCTATCATTAGGCCAGACTTGGGTTCGGGGGCCTCCATCGGAAAGGGCCAGTGAGCGTCCGGGGGTCCCCCGGCAGCCGTCCGTCCTTCAGCTAGATTTGGGTTTGGGGGCCTCCGTCGGAAAGGGCCTGTGAGCGTCCGGCGGTCACCCGGCCGCCGTCCGTCCTCCAGGCAGACTTCGGTTTGGGCG
>NC_061104.1:7002924-7015424 GCF_015104395.2 Macrobrachium nipponense
GGTGCGTTTCTTTTATTTATCATAACCACTAAGATCTAATATGATGTGGGAGGATGGCATAATATCTCTATATTTATGGCAAATTACAGCTACAAAATTTTAATGATAAATTATATTCCTAAGTAATCATTCAAAGCTTTTTTATATCTTGTATGAAAATACAACCACATGACGTGCACAGTGAACGATTTCTGACAATAAGAAGCAAGTGGTGAAGACCAATAAACTGTTGTGTAGAGTTATTGCTGCCACTATTAATAAGAGAAATTGAGAATTGGGAGAACGCCAGACAACTGAGAAAAGAAACAAAAGGTCTTCGGAGCTAATTAAAATACGAGCTAAACGACGTAAAGTCAGTATTACGATTGCTCAGCATACTTTCCATTTATCACCATCACCCATATTTATTGTTGGATGCCATCCCTTCGGCCGTGTGGTTTACTTGTCAGTTACGGAGAAAGCCATCGTTTTTTGTTTTTAATAATCTGTGACTTGTCCATCGTGTCATAATTGTTTTAGAGTTTTTTCTTTTAGCTTTTACTTAACATGTCTAGGTGTTCGCAGCCTTGTAGCTTGGTTCATGGGGAACTTATAGATAGATGTCAAGTATTTAGAATTTATGTTATTCCCCCATATCATAGTTACATCTTGGCTTTAAACTATATTTGACCACGTTCCCACGTATATTTTGATGCCTTTTACTATATTTCTGTAGGATGTATTTTGAATATTTTGGATTTTCATTCTGTATCGCTGTGTAGCTCGCAGCACACACAGTATGTGTATACACACACACACACACACACACACACACACACACACACACACACACACACACACACACACACATATATATATATATATATATATATATATATATATATATATATATATTCCTACTTTCAATTCTTGCTGGAGCAAAGATGCAAAAGTGGCATTAAAAAAATGTCTTCTGAATACATGGCACCCAGACAGCTCAGTTAGTTGCCTTGCCTCCTCAGTTTGAAAGGTATGGGAACTTACAGACATTTAAATTTTGCCCGGTCTCGGGGTGTTGTTAAAGTATATTTTAACCCGGCTTGTGAACACCCACCACATATCCACGAAGGTATTTCTGAAGAGCCTCCATTTCTTTCTATAGTATATGAGTTACTTTTTATTCACTTATGTCTGTTACTCGTGCACAGAATTTCTTGATAAGTTTTCTGTTTGTTTATTATCAGTTACGGTGGTCATTTTTACTAAACGGCTTATGAAGCTGAGAGATTGTAGCATATAAAAACACAAAATAGATAAATAAATGACGAGGAACTGATACATAGTGGCTGATATTCACAGCATAGCTATATGCTAGGGGGACAATACAAACAAACTTACAGACCATTGAGAACTAAAAATTCACACCTGTCAGGCGCTAGGGTGTGTCCGTTAGACACTAGGCCTTCTGTCAGTCTCTTGTCAGTCAGTGAATCAACCTACCAATCAGTCAGACCAGTCCTTGAGTTCCTCTAGTAGAATAAGATTAGTATGATTTCTTCTAATTTCCAAACCGACGTGTAATCTCATATACCCTCTACACTATCTTTCAATCTGTTTTGAGTGAGTGAGTGTGTATGTGTGTGTGTGTGTATGTGCATGTGTTTAATTCAGGGCTCATATTCAAAGCCTTACTGATCACCAAATGATGATGATTCCTATTATACATTAAGATATTTTTTGGCAGCCCAGCATATTAACCAAGTCTTTTATTTTTCCTTGTGCTAATAAGATATATAAATCACCTACCGCACTGTCTGTAGTTATATATATATATATATATATATATATATATATATATATATATATATATATATATATATATGATTACAATCACTCTGGCAAGGGATTTACATCTCATTACCACAGGGAAAAATAAAAGACTTGGTACAGGTTCTGACTGGGTTCGACTGTATTTCTATAAGTAAATGACGAGGAACTGATACATGGCAGCAATTCGATATATATATATATATATATATATATATATATATATATATATATATATATATACTGATACATATGTATATAGCAGATATATATATATATATATATATATATATATATATATATATATATGATTTGATTATCACGGTGCTAAATTAATCGATATTCTTTTCTACCAAAGCAATAAAAATGCTACCATAAATTAAACATTTCCTGGTTTCATAATTACCACTGTCATTAATAACAGCAACAATAATGAAATTAGATCTATTATATCCTTCCCTCTTCTATCTCATAAGTTGATACATGAATCTTATTGGCAAAAGCACAACCAATTTCTTGTGATCATTGGGAGATGGTTATATTGCAGTTTCTTCAGGAACACTAATAGCCCTTGTCCACTTGTTTCTCTCTCCATCAAGTTTGCTGAAACTTTCCACCTTATTTTTCGACTATATATATATTATATATATATATATATATATTATATATATATATATATATATATATATATATATGTATATATAAACACAACAGTATTTAGATTTCAAAAAGTACTCGATTAGTCCTGCGCTCAGTGTTTCTGCTCAAGGTTAATCCTAGATGCATTATTGCTTGCCAGTAATTGTCGTTTATAAGAAAAGCATCAATAACTAATGCCCCCACCAGTCTGCAATCCAGGCGAGTGTTATATTCCCATAAAAATCGTAAATTTCGGCATTAGAAACGAACAAAGCTTACCTTTCAAACAGAGGAAACAGCCTAGTACTAACCTTTGACACTGCAACTGTGTGTGGTGGCGAATGACACTGAAGTTTCCGCCAGAGTCGATTCAAAAGTCAGGAGTTCTCGAACGCAAAGTTTCCTATTTTCTTTCGTTGGATTTAATTTTTACTTTTCTTCTTCACCTCCGCGATCCGGTAATATTTATCATAATATAATCACGTGCAGTTCCCACCAGTGTTGCCTGCTGTTTTGAAGACAGTGGTCCTTACTCATTATAATAAAGTTCAGCGAACGATGTGAGGCAGTAGAGCATGTTGGGGGTAATTGATCAGGCGATCGCCCTAATCGTCCTCTCTCATGAATAATACGAAATCAGGATAAAAAAAAAAAAAAATGCCGCAGTTTGTCGTTCAGTGACTACGTTTCATGACAGGGCCGATACCGAAAGACAATAAGGTCAAGAAATCTCCTGGTAAAAATATGAAATTAGCCCCTACGCGTCGCTAGATCAGTTTCCAAGGGAGTGAGTTACCACAACAAACCGTCATACTTAGACCCATATCTTTCACTTGCATTCTATGTGATAGTACTACATCGTTACGAATCGGTCGTTTTTTGGCAGCTTGTAAATACGCACTTTACTATTAAGAAAGATGGCCTTATTGTTTCTCGTAAATTAAAATGCAACACTGAAAGTTGTGCACCATATTTGAAAATTAGTAGGTATAACACATGAATTATATACACGATATTCAGTGGTTGTGAGAGGATTGGAAGTCAGTAGTCGCAGATTTATTGGAGATACTGTTCTCTCTCTCTCTCTCTCTCTCTCTCTCTCTCTCTCTTTAAATACATATATATGCGTATGCGTTGTGTGTATTACATCTGGATAAATTTGATTACCGATAAAGAAGAGAAGGATTTCTCACTCTTGAATAAAATAAGAACGTTTTTAATGTGTCGTCACTTGGTGGTATCGCTATCGTAGTATTTTAAAGGACCAGTGACGGCCTTGGTACCTAAAATCAAATCTGTCTAGTACAGGATTCGTTTGCGGTTGTCCTTGGCTTTCTCAGTTCAATCAGTAATTAACGTTGGGTATTTAGTACTATCGATTACCATTCATATGCGCGACACAGCATTCCACGGTGCTAGCTATACTCGTGCGAGATGGGATATAGCGCAGACGACGTTTGCAATGCTGTTTCAGAACTGGTTTCTAAAATAAAATTAAATAAGTAAATAATAGATAAAAAAAACTAATAAAATAAGGAATTCGTTCCATAAAGAAATCAAATTTAAATG
The DNA here is from genome assembly GCF_015104395.2 of Macrobrachium nipponense. Classification (NCBI taxonomy): domain Eukaryota; kingdom Metazoa; phylum Arthropoda; class Malacostraca; order Decapoda; family Palaemonidae; genus Macrobrachium; species Macrobrachium nipponense. Next base: position 7,006,939 of record NC_061104.1, read on the forward strand.
AAGTGGTCCTTAGAGAGGTAAGCTGCAAGTTAGCTGAGCCCTAAAAGAAATTATTATTATTATTATTTTAAGATCTGAACAGTTGCTTAAGTTCGCTCCGCCTAAGACCCTTGGAACGCATTGAAATATTAATTTATAATCTTGTCGAGAGGTAGGCGACTAGTCGTGCAGCCAATAGTCAAATATTGATAATTTCTTGACCATACTTTTAGCCTAAACAGTTTTACTTTGGAATGTAAGTTTAGGAGGCAGATCGATGCTACGTCACATAAGCAGGAAATTTTGTAGACGCGACTGTTTTGAATTAGTCGTCCATACCTCCTCATCATGATAAAAAATTATGTATGTATACATACATGCACAAAGAGGTATATTATACAGATCATCTTTTCTTTCTTTTTAAAGAACAAGAGCATTTTGAATCCACAAACCGCCGCCAAGGTCCCTTCTCCCCCAGAACTACATTTTATCCTACAGAGTATAATAACTTGTACGATTTTCTTACAAATCCGTAAACAATGTTTGGAGTAATTCAGCAAATAAACTGAAGAACATTCAAACAAACCTAATAAAAGAAACACAACCTCCTTGGCGGAGATAATGAAAGGTGTTTGTACAATACAAAACACACACACACACACACACACACATATATATATATATATATATATATATATATATATATATATATATATATTTATATATAGTATATATATATATATATATATATATATATATATATATATATATATATATATATATATATATACTATATAACACTACTAATTGCCTTATAAGACTACTAATTACACAGGACGTTTTGGATAAGTTGATGTTAAATCAAGTCATGCCTCCGTTAACTTCAGAGGAGAATTGAGTGCTCTGTATTTAGTCGACATAAAGTTTCCAAAGAAAAATCTTTGAGCGTTAAAGCATCAATTTGAATTTAACAAAAATTAGTAAAGTAAAAACGATTATCTGTATTTTTCCTTTTTTACTTTTAAATGACCGATACTGTTGTCCGTCTTAATTGTAACCCTAGAGAGAAAATATTAAATTTCTTTTGTATTGAATGTGAGAACAGTGTATGGCGGTGAACACCATTTATCTACTAGACATCGCTGGAATGTTCATCGATTTACTCTCTACATTCCAGCAAAGTCTATAGTAGCTACAACAGCTACCTTTATTTATCTATGCTTTTACCGTATAAGGTTAGTGCTTGCCATGAGCAGTTTAACGTTCAGTGCAGCCAAAATAGTAAGAGTGGTACTATTATTGCTAGAACGTCGAGGTAAAGATTTTGAAAAATTCTTAATAAGGAGAAAAATAGATAGATACCTTTAGTCAATATAGCTGCTGAACATAAAACAGTCTGATATCCTTTATTGTTTAATATATCAAGTTCTGCGCATTCCCACTTGGATACTAAGCTTATCGAAATTCAAGATTAAACTGCGGGTGCGTCTGTTCTAAAAACACTTACGATACCAAAAGCAAGTTTTTCAAGAAAATTACAGTCTGTAACTGACAAGTAATGGTCGAGTCCGCTAGGCGTAAGACGGCCGATTGGAAGGTTTCCAAAAAGAAATCAAAATGACGATGACCACTTTTTAGCTTTTCATGTAAGAATGTATGATCTTCATGAAAACAATCTTCACTGCAAAAAAAAAAAAAGTCAATAAAAAAAATGCTAAGCCGTTCGCACAATGCGACTTGCTCAGTCGTTCGTGCTTATAAGGAAATTGATGTTCGCGAAAATGCGCCGATATTTTCTTTAGAAAGAGAGACTATTCTTCCCGCGCAAAATGAGCTACGAAGGCAAATGAGCGTCTTTACTTTTGCCTGCACTCTTGTCTGTTATGGTTGAACTCAACGGACTTTTCTACCATTAAATATTTAGATAACGTCTCAGCTCCCTTTTTGCTTATTCGGGGAGTAAGCCTACAAACTATTTTGTTGTTGTTATTGTTGGGGGATACGGAATGTCTATGGAAATCTGAAACTGTCTGAAAAAGGTGTTTCGCGTCGAGCTAGAGATACAGGAATTTCAGGCTAACATATTTATGATTTATTTATTAGCATGAAAATATAACAAATAAACAATGTGCATGTTACACAGTACAGAAAAATTATTTCTAATAAAATATAGCGTATTTTTTAAAATTTTCATTGGTGAAACAAGGCTCTATTTTACCGTAGAATTTGGCACATTTTAATTTATGTAAAAGTTAGGACTATAACGTTTCCAATTACTGTGTGAGGGAAAAATCTTGCACGCATACCGAGTAAGCTGGAGGTCAGATCACGCCTTGTTTACTAACGCCTAATAATTTTTAACAAATATATACGACCTTAAATCCCCCTTGCACTCATTTTCATGAAAACCTTAAGTGAATATCCGTACGACCTTCTACATAAACAAAGATAAACACTTGGTACGATCAAACTATTAACGTTTTATTCCATTTGTTAGAAATCAAAATATACAAAATATTCAGCCTTGAAAAAGAATAAATCTTTCATAAGACTAATCGTATTGACATGTACAGCGGTGTGAATCAAAATGTAATATCTGTCCATGAATCATTGTACTTTTGAATAGAATATTTGCTAAGCTTTTTTTTTTCACCCTTCTGTTTGCAACGAAAGACAGGAAGTTTTTTTTTTTTTTTTTTTTTTTTTTTGGGGGGGGGGGATTTGCTGTTGTTGGTTAAATAGATGATAGTGTGACGTCAATCCAGCAGAGCCATTCACACGCTTTCTTGTATTTTTTATCTCTCTCTCTCTCTCTCTCTCTCTCTCTCTCTCTCTCTCTCTCTCATCACCTGCTTCACCCCTCACGCCACCGTTCCTTGCTTTTACGATTTTCTCATCGTAGAGATCAAACCTGATTATCTCCTTACCTTATGTGGGTTTGAATATATGTAGATATAATCACTCAATCAATTGTCTTACGTGGCTTTCCGTTCGTATTATTCTAGCAGTCTTGGCGGCTTCCTGTCTGAAAGCGCCTCTTCGTGCCGGTCTAGTATTTGCTCCGATACAATGAGTGTTTTGGACAAAAGTTCTTTTGATTCACTAGATATACGCTTCTGTCCTTCCCCTGACCCCCTCCCCCTAAAAAGCTTGGTTCTATCCCTCTGGGCGGGGCGGGATTAATGTCTATCCCTGGGTGGTCCTAGCGGTGGGGCGGGGGAGGGGGATGGTCGGCGGTTGCGGAATAGCGGTTGGACATTGCGAAGAAGACGAGCAACAACAAGGCAGTTACCGTATCACCACCTTTTAGGACGCACAGCGGTTCTCTGGAATTCACCACGCTAAGGTCAGTTAAGGATTAGACCAATACCATATTAAATTTAGCTATTTATTTATACGTTTGTTTATTTATTCACTCCGAGTCATCGTATGTTTTGTGGATCGAACCTTTGGCTTGGGTTGCCACCGTTTTCGTCTGTAAGACTACGACTTAAATTATCAGAATTTGGGACTGCCAGGGTTGGCAAATTTCAAATGATAGTTTTTAGTATTTCTTGACATAGCAACTTTTCGGTGTTGTAGCTTAGTCATAGCTAGCAGAAATTTTTTTATTTACTACATGATTATTAAAGGAGGAAACTACCTATATAATGCCAAGGTCTAAAGAATACCGTATTCTTTAGACCTTGTATAATGCCGGGAACAACATATACAAAATGACTTGAAAAGTTTTCTAGCTGAAAGGTGTAACAGTTAAATTCAGGATAATCGTGAGATACCCTCAGTGGCCACGAGACACTAATGTCTTCCGTTACTTGTGCCACTTTAGATTTTAAAAACTTCAGACAGTCATTTTACTTAGACGATGCAAAATAATGTCGTGGAAACAAACAATTTTCACATTAGTAATGATTAATTTTGACAGACGGACGTTTGTTAATGAGACTGCAGACAACAGCCGTGTGAAATCCTTAATAACGACGCATGCACTGGAATATTTGCTGCATAATGTTTGCTGCATTCGCGGTCGTATTTTATAGAGTGACGCGTTGCAAGGAAAGACACTCGTCCGGGTGGGGGTTGTGTGAGGTAGAGGGTCCCATCCACAAAAAAAACTACATTTTACTGAGCGATACGATATCATGATCATTCGGTATTGATGTGAAGATGAATTAAATTTTCATTTCACAATCCAGTCAGAAATCCTTGACACGGTCACGATTTTCTTCGATAATGAAGTGGATTTTTCCATCACTGAAAAAGTGAATAGTAAAGACGACATTTTATGTCGTTATGTTGCTAGAGTGGTAAGATTTTTGTTTGGTTTAAAAGTGATTCATATTTCTGCAAACATTATAATATATATATATATATATATATATATATATATATATATATATATATATATATATATATGCATATATATATATATATATATATATATATATATGCATATATATATATATATATATATATATATATATATATATATATATATCAAAAGCAGGGCTAGGCGACGGCCAGCAAGACACATCAGTACGAGGGTGGACCAGGGAAACCAATTAATTCCAACATATTTCTTTATGTACGACGTTTCGTAATAATTTCTTTATTACATCATCAGGGATAGGTTGAATAATGAATAAATTACTAAAGAAGTTACTGGAAACCCTTAGAATTTAAAGAAAATTAAAATTTAATACATTACAGCTAAAAAAACCACACACACACAAAAGAACGAAAAACCAAAGACCGCTAACCAACCTTATGTGGAGAGAGTAAAAGACAGAATGCTTACAAAGAAATTGACTCGGGTAAAGTTGAGTGGAGGAGGTTTGGGTATTTAACTGTGGGACTAGTTCTTTAATAAACAATGACTCGAGTATAGGCAATTCGTGAAGATTAGCTGCTCCAATTCAGAACATTCTAATATCTGAGCTCATTCCAAAATCTGTAAAACTTACATTGAAAGAAGTGATTTTAGCATAATAGGCCAAACAGCTAATCCTCACGAATTGCCTACACTCGAGTCACTGTTTATTACACAGCTAGTCCCACAGTTAAGTACCCAAACCTCCTCAACTCAACTTTACCTGAGTTAACTTCCTTTGTAAGCATTCTGTCTCTTGCTCTCTCCACATAAGGTTGGTTAGCGGTCTTTGATTTTTTGTTCCTTTGTGTGTGTGTGTGTGTGTGTTTTAGCTGTAATGTATTGAATTTTAATTTTCTTATGAAATTTTAAGTTTTTACAGTAACTTCTTTTAGTAATTTATTCATTATTCAACAGATCCCTGATGATGTAATAAAGAAATTATTACGAAACGTCGGAAATAAAGAAATATGTTGGAAGTAACTGGTTTCCCTGGTCCACCCTCGCACTGATATATATATATATATATATATATATATATATATATATATATATATATATATATATATATATATAATTTGTGTGTAGTGTGTATGTTTATTGCTAAATTTTTGTTAACGGAATAAAAAAAAGTATATTCAGTCTTTAATCCAAATTATCACCCATCGTTGTATTGCGTCATGCAGAAAATCGTTTCCAAGAATGCATCTCCTTTCTTCGCCGCAAACATTCTGAAAGCGCCTAACTTCATTCCTAGGATCTCCAGGTCTCCGTAGGGTGTAAGTGCCGTCAGTGCACCTCACGTAGTGCATTGTAGGAATCCTTCCATTCCTTTTACCGTACCTCCGTTCATGTATATGCTCTTTCTTCCATCTGACTTTCAGCCCTCTCATAATAATGTTTCATAGTGCAACTGCTTTGAGGTTTCTCTTCTGTTACACCTTTCGAACCTTTTGAATATCTGTCCCTTTCAGCGCAGAATGACCTCAGATCCGAGCGCTTGACCTTTGACCTAAATTTTACTCGTATTAGTCCATTCTCATTTCCCGGCTTGGCGATTTTTCTTGAAAGGCCAACCTTTGGGGACCTCATCGTGCTTCTGGTTGAGCTCCTTCATCCGTCGTCTTTCCATTTTTAGGGGCTTAGGCAAGAAGAGGGTATCCGGTTGTGCGTTCGAGTGGATTGACTAAATTTACTCTTTGAGGTTTAGCCTATGATAGTATTGCGACTAATAAATGGAAGGTATTGTTAACATGGCTTCAGCTCACTCACGTCAGATTGGTTGCCAGAGGTAGGAGAATGAAATTTTAGGGGACGAACTGGAGGGAATTAGAATGGCAAACGATGGAGAGACGACAGATCATAGGGGTAGACATGAGTGGTAGATTTGTAGTAGTATGGAATGAAGATGGTGGGTATGTACTGGAAGTGGCTTAAAGGTTTGAATTAGTTTGTATAAACACCTGGTTCGTGAAAGTAGATCGTCATTTAGTAACATTTTAGAATGGCATACGGAGCCAGATTACCTTTTGGTTAGGAGGGAAACGGAAACAATGTAATAAATTTTAAGATAAGCCTTGGTGAGGCATTTGTAACTTAATTATATCTTAGTTTTACCAGACCACTGAGCTGAATTAACAGCTCTCCTAGGGCTGGCCCGAAGGATTTAGATATCTGTATGTGGCTAGGAACCAATTGGTTACTTAGCAACGGGACATAAAGCTTATTATGGAATCCGAACCACATCGAGAAAAATGAATTTATATCACCAGAAATAAATTCGTCTGATTCCTTGTTGGCAGAATCCGGACCCTGAAATCGGTAGTCGAACACATAACCGACGCGTCTAACGAAGAGCTCTAAAAGGAACATAAGTTGCTAGTGATGGATATCAAAGTCGGGAGTAGAACAGTTTGAGTATTAATAGAAGGTACGTAACAACTAGACACAAATTGGAAGTAAATTTAAGGTGCGAGCGAGTTGGTAAAGTAGTAAGTATCTGGAATGATGTGTAACAGAATGTTTTGAAGATGCAGCTGGGCGAACAAGTGACTATCTAGTGTTGAAAGAGGATGACGAGTGGTTGTGGAAGAGGTGGATGTCTAGGGCTTTCAAAGATTCACAAGAAACTGGGCATAGCAAGAGCTACAGAAGACTTGAATAGAAAGTTAAGTTGAAAGGAAGGTGAAAAGGCTAATTACAGAATATTAAACTCAAGGAGAAATCAAAGACAAGATCCGGGTCGTCAGGAGTCATAAGAAATAGAGAAGGTAATGGCTTGCATGAGGATGATGTCATAAAACGAATATAGTCTGATTATTGCTAGCATTCTTTAAAAACAGAAAATGATAGAGAGTATTTGGGGATAGGTGGGGTCGGTGATGTAAAATACATTAATAGGTTAAGAAGGCCATAAGTGAAATGAAGAATTGCAAAGCTCCAGGTCCATCAGAGATGCAAATTGAATTGTTGAAGGTAGTTGATATAAAGGGGGAAGAATTGGAACTGAAACTGTTCAACATTTGTTGCGGATTTTAGAAAGAAAGAATATATTTGATGTGAAATTAAGAGCAATTTTGTAGATTGGTGAACAGCAGCTTTTCCATTGGAAGAAGAGGTACCGTTGATGTTTCGTATAAGACAGTTACAGGCAAAGAGGCATCACTGTGAATTGATAGACCTAGAAGGTATTGATAAAATACAAAGGAAAGTAGTATTTTGGTTTGGTAAAGGGAAAGTGCCTGAAAAGTTGGTAAGGTTAGTTGACATCATGTGCAAAAGAACATGGGGAGCAGTAATAACATCCTGTGTCAAAGTAGAAATGCTTGAAGTGTTGGTTCACATCAAGAAGGACCTGTACCTAGCCCACGCCTGTTTGTTCAGGTTGCGGATGTATCGAATGAAGGGATTAGGGATAAAAATCCATGGGAATTTTTAATCGCAGATGATCTGGTGATTACAGTAGAGGCTTGAGAAGAATCCAAAAAAAGGGCGAGAGAGTGGCAGGTATCTCTTGAATGGAAAAGGCCTAGATTGAAGACAGGTAGAGAATTTCAAGTACATAGGATGTACTTTAAACCAGGAGGGAGATTGTTGTAAAGCTGAGATTAAAAGTAGGATAAAATAAGCTTGTGAGCGTCTTAGTGGCATGCTCGGCTTGGTCTTGGACTACCCCTAGGTGGCCGCGAGTTCGATTCTCGGATATTCCATTGAGATGTGAGAGAAGCGTATTTGTGGTGACAGAAGTTCACTCTCGACGTGGTTTGGAAGTTACGTAAAGCCGTTGGTTCCGTTGCACCATACAAACAAACAAACAAAAGAACCTTGTGGGAAATGGAAGACGGGAGTGAGTAATAAAAGAATGCCAAATAAACTCCAATTAAACGTCTTATATTAGATGGCGTGATAAAGTGAGGATGATTTGGAGGAGAGGAATTTAGCAGGGCAAGATGCTCAAGATGGAAATGGGTGGAGAAGACGCATTCAGGCAACCGACCCCTGTGCTTAGGGCAAGGGTGTCAAACTCAAATCCTTTCGAGGGCCAATTATGCGCTTGGTTATGGTCTCGAGGGCCATCAAAGATTTGGTAATGACGTATTCCTTATTCCTTATGCCTCATTTATTAAGATTTGCAATA
>NC_061104.1:7022924-7037924 GCF_015104395.2 Macrobrachium nipponense
TATTGTTGCTCTCAAGAAACTCAGAAACTCTCTCTCTCTCTCTCTCTCCGAAGTTCAGTATACTTCCGTGTTCATTACTGGTGTTAAAGACACAGTTCATCGTCACGTGACTTGAACTAGGAAATAATAGAGTCGCTTTGGGCCCATTATCCTAGTCTGATTCATGTTTACTAACTGCGCGAAAATGGCTCGTCTGCATCAAATGCTGTAGCATGTAACTGACGTGTAAATAATTAATGCTTTGTTCATCCGGCTCTTCTTTCTTCTTTGTGGTGGCAACGATTTGCTGTCTTATTTTACGAGATGGCAAAATAGGCAGAATTAGACTGTTCAGTTCTTGCACATTGGATAAATAGTTACGATTTTTTTAAAGATTTTTTTTATTTACTTCGACATATTCAGAGCTAATTTGATGTAGTGATGGTAGTTTGCTTTCAGTTCAGCATTATCTAATCGTAACGCCATTTAGATATGTACACTCTCTTGTATGTATAATATAAACTATACATATTATACATACAAAAGTGTGTACATATCCCTACATTAAGGGGTCGGTCGCCCGGTGCGCCTTCTCCACTGCCTTCTATCCAAGGCATCGTCTTCCACTAAACCTCTTCTCTCCATATCTTCCTTCACTTTATCTCGCCAACTAATTCTGTCCCCCTCTCGGTCTTCTTCCTCTAACAGCTTCCTCCTAAGCCCTCTTCATTCCCTCCTCATCATCCAACCTCAACACACGCATTACCATCTCAAGTGTGCCTTTCTTATCACCTCTGTAATCTGTATTATTTCGTCATTTTCCAATCTCTCAAGCAGCGATATTCCCATAATCCACCTCAGTATTCCCATCTCTATTCTCTCAAGCTTTACTTCCTCTTTTCTTCTTAGAGCCCATGTTTCCGATCCATTGGTCTTATCACTGTGCTGTAGATCTTGATTTTTAGCTTGACTGGCATTTTCTTATCACATACTACTCCAGCTGGTTCTCTCCACTTCCCCATGCAGCTTTTATCCTACTGTCAACTTCAGTCTCACATCCCCCCTCTTGGCTTACGGTAGATCCAAAGGTATTTAAACTTATCCTCCTGTTTTATAATGTAGCCTCTTCTTTCTTGTATTACTATTCTGCCTCTGTCTTCCCTACTGCTCACCAAAACCTCTGTTTTATTCCCAATTTTTGACACCCTGTCCCTTATTAAGCCACCCCTCTCTAAAAACTCCTGCCACTCTCTAACCCCTTTCTGTATGTCTTCCTTATTTTCGGCAGTAATCACCAGATCATTGCCGTACAATAACTCCCACAGCTCTTCGTTCCTGATTTCTTCACTTAACTCATCCATGACCAGCACAAATAAAAATGGACTTAATGGCCCTGGTGTAAACCAACACTAGCTTCAAACTTTTCTGTTTCCCCAACTGCTGTTATCACTTTTGTGTTCGTTCTTTGATCTATCATCTCGACTACCCTAACCAGCTTTTCTGGGACTTTCCTCTTTCTTAAACACCACTTCTCTTTGGATTCTATAGAATGCTTTCTCCAGATCTATAAACGCACAACAGAGCTCCTGGTTTCCCTCTAGCCTCTTTTTCTGTAGCTGTCCTACTGTGAAGATGGCATCCACCGTCCCTCTTCCTCTCATGAATCCATACAGCTGTTTCCCGATCTTTACAGTCTCTCTTAATCTCTCATCCAGCATCCTCTCTAAAACTTTCAATCCATGCGCAGTTAGTTTATTTTCCCTGTAGTTACCACAATTCATGGCATCATCCTTCTCATTGTACATACTGTAACTCCGCCCACCACTACACATTTTTGTAATATAAAGTTCTGTAAACTATGCTTGTTCTCAGTGTGAACTTGAAAAGGTAGAATAAACTACGAAAGTTCTTGTTCCAAGTCCCGGTTTTCACTTGCCTTCCTACGTGGATTTTATATTTTAAAGCATGCGGATTGTCGTGCTGTATTGAATATCGTATATATATATATATATATATATATATATATATATATATATATATATATATTATATATATATATTTATAATATATGTATATATATATATATATATATATATATATATGTGTGTGTGTGTGTATGAATATGTATATATGCAATAAAAAACACCGTATCGTGCTTCAAAGTAAAGAGTAGAAGTATCCACAGTAATATTCTTGTTTACCAAGACGAAATATATTTGTAGAAATATATACACTATATAGAGCTTTCGTCCATATCATTTTGTAGACTTGATCACTAACTAAAAAAAAAGAAGGCTGGACGAATTATATATATATATATATATATATATATATATATATATATATATATATATATATATATATTTACGTGCTGTACGTACATCGGTTTTCCGTTTGAATAGCGTATTACTGCTAACAGTATATGTATACGATACGGACTACCACTCACCTACTACGTTAAGCAACACCGAGTCTATTTAATCTTTTCTGAATATAACTGTTGCAATCGGGCACAGCACCGTTCCTTTCTTTCTTTTTCCGTCACGCATCTCGTAATTACTGTTTAATGTAGCCGAACCATTAGCGCAGTAGCTATTGCTTGGGTTTACCCTCTTATTACTGTAATTGGGATTAAAAGCGCAATTTATCTGTATTAAAATCTATGATAACATGATTTCTACCAACTTAAATGATTTTTGTTTCTTTTCTAGCTAATGGAATAAACGGAAGTAGTCTGGTCGTACTAAAGGTTTGCTCCTGTTTATTTTGAAGTCGTATGGTTAGTGCTATAGTAGATTCACATCAACCGTGCATTTGATGTCTAGGGCAGTCCCTTACGACGCTCCTGATTGGCTGTTGATAAGCCAATCACAGGGCTGGAAAATCTCAGTCTCTCTCGAGAGTTCACATAGGCAGGATGTATGCTCCACCTCTCTTGAGGGATACTTTTGAAAGACGTATCTGTCAGGAGAAGTGAAACATACCTCCTGCCTATGTGAACTCGAGAGAGAGACTGAGAGTTTCCAGCCCTGTGATTAGCTTATCAACAGCCAATCAGGAGCATCGTAAGGGACTGGCCTAGACATCAGATGCACAGTTCATGCGAACGAAATAAGCTCAAATGGATCCATGGTCATTATTTATATGCTAAAATAAAAGCCAAAGAGAGTGAAAAACGGAGCTAAGACGTTATCTTAATCTTTAGCTACCAAATGTGGCTGAAAAATTGAAGACGCTCATTGAGTCTTCTTGTGACCAAGATCTGTAGCTCCCTTTGCGCGGAAGACAGCGCTTCCGCGAGAGCACCAAAATTACCTTGAAATCATGTTGATTACGCTGAACTTCCTAAAGAAATCAAGTTTATATATATATATATATATATATATATATATATATATATATAATATATATATATATATCCTATATATTAATAGAAGTCTTGTATGGCGGTAAACAAATTACTTACTATGAGATTCAGGGCCTCTGTAACACGGTTTTTTCGTAATAACTTTTTATCTATGCATTTCATAAATATAACGCTTATTCAGAATACATATTATATCTACACATAAATTTTGACTGTATTCTGCATTACGTAGGTTGAATAAATTTGGTACTTATAATGTAAAAGTGACTTTTTTTGAAGACGGGCAAACTTACTTAGAGAAAAGGTTTCGAACCCACTCGTTACGTAACTTATGACAGCATTTCTTCCCTCTTTCTCAATGGATGATTGGCTATACGTAACGAAGGCTAAACCTCTGGCAACAATGACATACAAATCTAAATACAAGCAAAGCAGTACACCTTTATGAACTCTGGAACCTCTCCACTGATAATTGTATTAATGAACAAACCAACAAAATATATTAATAAATACAAAAACACTTTGATTATTAGTCTAACTCCCAAAATAGGTTTCCTAAGAAATTACAGTCTACTTTATAGGTCACAATCAGATTGACAAGATGTAGGGAATAGTTGGTAATTTTCAAAAACATAGTAGACAAGCTTGATTTGATAACTGCTATATCCAATGTAAAGCAATTTTTATTTATTGGCTATCTACCTATTTACTGAAAAAAAATAGCCATACCGTATATTGGCTTTAAACCTTCACCAATAATTATCGTCAGGATGATGACTTCATGAGGCTCCACCCACTTTCGCCTCGTTATAATTCAGGATAACACTGAAGGCTACCATGGGCATTGTTGGATTAGAAAATTTAACTTCTGGCTATAAAAACTAATTTCTCGATTAGTTGTAAGAAGTGCTAAATGATCCTCAAGGATCCCAGCAGTTGGCCTAAACGTTTAATTCATGTATATTACTTCTATACTGTTGCGGCACTACTGCTACAGTAGTATTACTGCGCTAGCACTGATACCCCACCCACATCTATGTATCGTTCCGCCATTCATAAAGTCTTTGGGTTTCAGAGCCGATGGAGTTTCTGTCTGGTGGATGGGCGGGGCAACATTTCGTCAAAAGATGTTTACCTTGCTTACGTAATGAATGTTTTTCGACTCTTGGCTCGTAATCACTGGCCATGGCGTCGGCTAGATCATTTTTACTCTATAAAAATTAAAACTATCGGGTTTAGGTTATTGATAATGCTGACAAAATTTGTGTGTGGTTGTAAAATATACATATGTCAACTTTCAGCTACATCCGATGTTTTGACAAGGAGCAAAGTCCAAAAAACCGTGTTACAGAGACCCTGAATCTCATAGTAAATGACATTCCTCCAGCAAACCTATTCTCTCCATATCTTCCTTCTCTTTGTCTCGCCATCTAGTTTTCTCGATCTTCTTCCTCCAACACTTACCTCCAAAGCCCTTTTCACTCCATCCTCGTCATCCATCGTCAACACATGCCCATACCATCTCAATCGTGACACTCTTATTACCTCTGTAAATCTTTTACTTAGCCTGCCCTTCTTATTCTCCAATCTCTCGAGCAACGATAGTCCCATAATCCACCTCAGCATTCTTATCTCCGTTTTCTCAATCTTTACTTCCTCTCTTCTTCTTAGAGCTCATGTTTCTGCTCCATACATTAACACTGGTCTTATCACTGTGTTATACATCCTGAATTTTAGCTTGATTGGCATTTTCTTATCGCATGCTACTTCAGCTGCCTCTATCCACTTCCCCCCACCACAACTTTTATCCTACTGTCAACTTCAGTCTCACGTCCTCCCTCTTGGTTTACAGTAGATCCTAAGTATTTAAACTTTTCCGCCTGTTTTAGAATCAAGCCTCTTCTTTCTTACATTACTATTCTGTCTCTGTCTTCAGTTATTTTAATATATTGTCAACTGAGAATGCATGAAATAGGACATTCTTTCTCATTGCTTCCACTTTAGGGTACATTACCCTAACTTAGGGTAATCAGAATGTGCTTCGTGTAAAGGTGAGGGTGAAGGGAAAATGTGGGAAAGCTAAGGTAATCCGAGGTCAACTTGCAGATTTTCTTCTCCTCTTTCACCCTCCAGTCTTATTATTATTATTATTACTGAAAAAACAAATCCACAGTTATATATGGGTACATATATTTAAAGATAAATATCTTGAGATTTATTTTTAAATAATGTACCCATATAGTATAACTGTTGATTTGCTTCTGCAATAATAATAATGATAACAATAAGACTGCAAGGTCAAAGATGAGAAGGAAATCCGCTAGTTGACCTCGGATTACCTTAGATTTCCCACATTTTCCCTTTACCCTGAGCTTTACACAAAGCACATTCTGATTAACCTAAATTAGGGTCTTGTACCCTAAAGTGGAAGCACTGGGAAAGAATGTCCTAGTGAAATCATTGAAATAGAAACTGGATGAACTAATGCTGCTGTTGGGGGTTTATTGTATGGCACGGTCTAAGACTAAATAATTTCTTTCATGGTTTTGTTGTAAAATGTACTACGTTTGCGGTCTACGACTATTCATACCCGCGTGGCAACTTAAGCTCCATTAGTTGGCCTTGGTGACGAAGCCCTAATTACTAGTTTTTGTTTTACTCTCTCTCTCTCTCTCTCTCTCTCTCTCTCTCTGTCAGACAGTAACATGTCTGAAAATGTATTCATGTATTATTCTCATCTGGATTAACGTTTCCTCATTATCATTGTGGATGAGATTAGGATATTCAATAAATTTAAGCTCGGCCACAGTAAGCAGAAGCTTTTAAGTATAACATTTTAGTCATAGAAGAGAAAAATATGGACTCTTTATCAAGAGGATTTTTGGATGAATACCTTGGAAGGAAAATATGAGGGTTACTATCCGGCAGAGAATGTTTTAGTATCATAATAATCTTATCGTTGCCTGATCTGGTGTAAAACCCGCATCAACCCATTCCCTCCTCTTCGTGTCATCTTCCCTAGCTTGGGGTTAGGGTAGGGGAAGATGGGGTTTGGGAATCAACCCCCTTCCACCCGTTCCCCAACCCCCGCCGTCATTTTCCTAAGCCTAAGGTTAGGGAACCCGGGCTCTTATCTCCGTGCTTTGAACATAGGGACAGCACGAAAATACTTTCCTTACCTGGGTCCGTGCACTGAACAAGGCACGACATATTCTGTTCAGGAGGCGATAAGGCATGCAATGTCACCCGTGTCAAGGTGAAGTACCAAAGTCAAGAACACATGCTCTCTCTCTCTCTATTCCTAGAAGCAAACTCTCTCACTACATTGTTTTTGTATGACTATACTATGTATGTGCCAAGCTTTTACAGAATAGAATGCCTATTTGTATACATTCACTAGTCTCATCATGAAACATTCACACAATTGTAGGGGTGACACTTCAGGTCGATACCCTTCCCGTGGGTTGTTAACTCTACGGCCTGTTCAAGGAGCTTATTATAGTATGTGCTGAATCCGTTTAACGTTTCTCAGTGGTCATCAAGCCAAGTATTGACCAAACCCAAACGACTAGGGGTATAACAGATGTCTCACTAGTATTGGTATGTATTTATATTATAAACAAGAGGTATGAATGATGTCATTAATGACCAATAATCAAACGAGGGAAAATCTATTTTGATATACCGCTAAACAAAGTAACACAACCCCAAGACTGTGGAATGCCGTGAAAAATCAACAGCGGCTCAGCCCAACCGAGGTTCGGCAACATTGGTTATGTGGAAACAAAACGTAGCACGTGAAATCACCCAACAACAGCTAGTGAGATATTATACGTCCAGTGATTGTCATTTGATCTGGTTGCCTGAAGTATTTTCCCACTTTGTAATTTCTGCTGATTTCTTGTAATTAATCTTGTTTGTACTTCTTCTTTTTTTCAGCACCGAAGGGGAGCCGAGGGCAATGGTGGCTGTGACGGTGGCAGAGGGGGACGACCACTTTGGTTTCTTCTGCTGCTACTGTTGGCAGTTGGTGAGGGCATCCATTATGTAGGCCTATTCATGCTCCCCCAACATACATACATGTATAATTAGTCAGTAGGTACACATATACAAGTATACGTTCATATACAAATGGTAGCTTAATTAATCATTGCATAATTGCATGAACTTAATATTTACATAGCACAGTCATTGAAAGACTATATGAGCAGTAGACTTACATACATACACAAATAACTAATTATTGCTTCCCAAGTATCATACATAGACAATTAATTATAAATGCTCCATACGTAAGTTTTGTATATGCTTGATTTCCTTATTAAATACGTTAAAGTAACTTATTATTAGATTAATCATTAAGTACATACGCACATCGTAGGGGGATAGTTCTGTGAGGGCATCTCATGCGGTGCACTGTAGGTATTTACTTACGGTTCTTTGCAGCATCCCTTCGGCCCCCTGCTCCAACCCCTTTCATTCCTTTTACTGTAACTCCGTTCATATATTCTTTTTGTTCCATCTTACTTTCCATCCTCTCCTAACAAGGTAAAACTCAGATTCATCATTTTGGTAATACGTGTTCCCCCCTGGCAGAATACACAGTTTTGTTTTAGGTATTTTTCGAGCAAATCCTGTTTTTGTTGATGTTGCCATTTCATTATGATTTGTCATAATCACAGCATACAGGTTTCATGTAACTCAGCATGTACATAGTACAGCATAGTACTACATAAAAATAGGCAGCTTAATCTTATACAAGCAGTAAAATGTCTGTTGATTCGGTAATTATATATTATATATATATATATATATAGTATCATATAATTATATATATTATATTATTATATATATAGAGAGAGAGAGAGAGAGAGGAGAGAGGAGAGAGAGAGAGAGAGAGAGAGAGAGAGAGACAAAAAACTACTCAGTGTAACATTTTCCTTGCAGTCTTGCCTGCCTCCTTGGTAAGTGGAGAGTGCGTGGTGGACGTGTGCTGTTGTTACAGCGACAATTACAACACCACCTACCGGGACAAGATCAACGCGTTTACCAACCCGCCAACCCCTCCTGATTATCAGTACACGGGCATCAAGCCAAAAGGGAAAGAGGTCTATGAACCATGTTTTTGCTCCGATGGTAAGTATTCGTCAGTTAGTAGGATAGTAAAAGATTGTGGCAAGTCAGTGTTGTTCACTGTAATTCAAATGATGCTGCGGTAGGCTAGTATGTGTTTTATATACGACTAGGCTTCGCCTTTTCATCGATAAATACTTAAATGTTTTATATTTTCTTGCAAAATGCACTTAATGCGTTTATATTATTTGCTTTAACTTTATGTACAAGGCGTAGTAAATGGAAAGAACCAGTCGTAAAGTGGTAGTTTGTCTTACACGTTAGGTTACAGTAAGTCACGGAAGAGTCCTTCCCAAGGTTAGTCGGAAATTATATTAACTGAAAATGAGTTCCTCAGTCAATCCACAGTAGGATATACTAGTTCTCCCGATGCTCTCATAATTAATTTCCTTATTTGTAATTGCCTTTATTTTTCAGCCTTTTCTTTGTCTCGCCATACCTAGCAGCCCTGTGTAGGAGGGTAGTGCGTCAGTACAACGTTCTTATCTTGCTGTGGGCATTACTAAGGCATGTTTGCACCGTACCGTACGTCCTGCGTTTAGCTGGACCCACTTTTTAGCCTTTTGCTTTACCTCCGTACCCAGTTCCTTTCTTCCATCCTGCTGTCCAACCACTCTTGCGCCCTCGTATTAGTGTCTGGAGCGCTGAATACTAAGCACTGAGTCCCTCAGTTGTTGGCTCTATAGCTAGATTTTCATAATTCATATATCATATTATACACATTGACTAAGAGAAATTAATTGACTCGACAAACAAATATTAGGGTCGAGCTCAACTTACATGTAAGAAAGAGATTAATTGCATAGATTATTAATCAATAAATTAATTAGGGTAAAAAAATTGCGCAATTTTACTTACAAGAGTCTTATATTAACGCTAAAGGTGTTCTTTTGAGCTAATGGAACAATTTGCCACTTTTTTTAGTACAAATTTTTCATAATAAGATATGCGGTAAAAAGAACGACCAGATAATGATTGTAATTCGATTTATTTTCCTATGGCCACAATTGGTAAGTGCATTTTGTAAGAAAATCGCAAACGAATATAAATGAACTACAACCGATTATAAATTCATGAAACTGTTTAATTATTCTATTTACCTGAATTTCTGTCGATATTTTTAGCGTGACAAAGCTTATGTCCTTTCTCTTCTCACAGTCCGTCTTTTACCAGAAAAGTAACGAAGGATGAGTGACATCTCATGAGCTAACATGTTGAAAGTGAAAGCTGTTTTACCCAAAGCTCTCATTTGTCTTCCAGTGACCGTGGGTGTGACGTCTATAACCCTCACCGAAGCGACGTACGTTGCAGATGCAGCTGATGCCACCAAGCGGACAAGCCTCCAGAATACTGTTACCACCAAGGTAGGTTACCGATCTCTTGGACTGCGTGTCTTCCGTTTCAGAATCGTTGCTAAATGATTTGGAAGCTTTTATGAATAGGTGGCAAATGCAGTCTTGAAGACTCTGAGAGTTACTTATTCTCGAATAATGTAACACGAAGTGACTCACCAGTCACCACTCGTAATCAGATGAGTGAAGGGTTCCACTGAGCACTGCTGGGGTGTGCTGGCAATGTTGTTACCTCAGTAGAATTGAATGATGTTATCGTTCATCTTCCAACCCAACAGTGACAGAATGGAGGCTTTGGACTCTATGCAGTTCCCCCTCCAGGTGAAACCACTTAAGGACAGCTAGATACATTCTAAAGACATTTGAACCTCACTATGCAGTTCCTTCTTCAGGTGAAACCACTCCAGGACAGCTAGATACATTCTAAAGACATTTGAACCTCAATATGCAGTTCCTCCTTCAGGTGAAACCACTCCAGGACAGCTAGATACATTCTAAAGACATTTGAACTTCACTATGCAGTTCCTCCTTCAGGTGAAACCAATCCAGGACAGCTAGATACATTCTAAAGACATTTGAACCTCACTATGCAGTTCCTCCTTCAGGTGAAACTACTCCAAGACAGCTAAATACATTCTAAAGACATTTGAATGCAGTTCCCCCTACAGTTGAAACCACTCCAAGACAGCTAAATACATTCTAAAGACATTTGAACGTCAGTGTCTTTGACTGAATCAATTCTCGGAATTCAAAGAAAAATCTTGTTGGTTCTTTCAGCTGAATGCTCTGAAGGGGAATATGACCGGCACAGAGGTCAGCCTTGTGCCCACCCTCATTTCGCTGAAGGCCATTTATGCGAACAACACGGCATCCAGCGTAGTCTTCAAGGTCGAGATCCTCCTTAGAGGGAGAAACGAAGGTGTATCGACTCCTGTAAGTATGGATAAGCTGTCTGTTACTTATGGTTTTTATATATACATTTTAAATTTTCCCTGTTCAGCGGGTTATGCGTGACGTGTTCTCTCCGCTGTCTATAATCTTGTCCACTTTCCGCTTGAATTCCATCTGTGGAAGGTCTTCATTTATTCACTTTCACTACTATCAGGTTCCTAAGCCTTCCTACTATAGTAGATTCACATCAACCGTGCATTTGATGTCTAGGCCAGTCCCTTACGACGCTCCTGATTTGCTGTTGATGAGCCAGTCACAGGGCTGGAAACTCTCAGTCTCTCTCGAGAGTTCACAGAGGCAGGATGTATGTTCCACCTCTCCTGAAAGACGTATCCCTCATGAGAGGTGGAATATAGATCCTACCCATGAGAACTCTCGAGAGAGACTGAGAGTTTCCAGCCCTGTGACTGGCTTATCAACAGCCAATCAGGAGCGTCGTAAGGGACTGGCCTAGACATCGAATGCACGGCTGATGTGAATCTACTTATAGTCTTTGCCTCATTAATTCCATATCTACTGGTTTTTCTGACTTATCCTTCCCATCTCACGTTGAAATCACGTCATTATTTGAGATATCCGTCGTCTGTAATTATTTCTGCAATGCATAACAAAGATGTTTTCTCATTCAATATCTTATACAATTTTACAGGTTACCAATGCTTTGGTCGCTGCTTTAGCTGGAAAATCGTTGGGAAATGTTAACACGCAGTCTTTGTCTGTTAGTGGTAAGAGAATCAAAACTTCTGTTATTACATCAGATTAAGTCATACTTGGTTACACGGATTAGAGACTAACTACGAGAACACCTCATTTTAGCTTGATCTTACATAGTTATCTATTTATTTTTTTATCTAGCTCTCTATCTACCTCTATATCTACTTTTAGGGATGTGTGAATGGATTGTTGAGCCAAATCACCTTTATGAAGGTGAAGTGTGAATGTTGAATACAAATGAAAGAAAAAAAGTTGCCATTAATTAGATGAAGTGTTTGCGTTGTGTGTGCATCGTGAAAATTGGTAGAATGATACACGTGAAGGTAAGGACAAGTGGGAAAATAATGGATCAGTGTACTTTGAGATGGTTCGGTCATGTGGAAACAATGGACGCTGGCAGGTCGGTGGAAGTAAGTGTATGATTCAGAAGTATCAAGAGTGAGGGGAGAGGAGGGAGGCTCAGAAACGGTTGGGAACATAGGGTGGAAGAGATACTGGGAAGGAAGAACGTCCATAAGCGCTCAAATCAGTCAGTGGCGCAGTGTGTGAAGGCCCTAAAATTCGCTGCTGCCGAACCATATGAATAGGTATATGAAGCGGGTAATGTTGCGATCTTTTTAATTCACAGGATCATTTTAATTCACAGTACACTGTAGGCATTACTTAAGGTTCTTTACAGCGTGCCGTCGGCCCGTAGATGCAACACCTTAACTGATTCATAGTGCAACTGCGGTTTTTTTTCCTGTTGCACCTTTGAAACCTTTTATTGTCAATTTCCGTTGCATTGCTGAATGGCCGCTCAAGTTCCAGTGCTTGGCCTTTGGCCTTAATTCTATATGCTATATTCTCTCACGATTCAGTAATAGTGAGGGTCGTATTTTGTCTAGATCTTCCTGTTGATCAAGAAAACTGCCGATACAGACATACATACATATATATATATACTATATATATATATATTTTTTAAAATAGATATATATATATATATAGATATATGTATTGTATGTATATATTTCTGGTGACAGAAGTTCACTCTCGACGTGGTTCGAAGTCACGTAGTTGGTCCTGTTGCTGAATAACCACTGGCTCCATGCAATGTAAAAACATCATACAAACAAACAAACAAACAGACATATATGTATGTATGTATATACAAATCTGATACACAGAGAGAGAGAGAGCGAGAGAAAGAGAGAGAGAGAGAGAGAGGCAATGTTGCAGGGTACAGTCATAGAATTTCCGGAATATCTTTGCTGTCTGTTTGTGATGGCAACCTCCATATCTTAATCTGTATTAATTCACTAGTAATCACTCTTTGCTTTTCTGTTTATTCCTATTTCACTATTGTTACGAATGTACGTGTGTTTTGGTTCCTTCCGGATTAGTTCAATTTATCTTTTAATTTTTTAATTTTGTATTTTACAAAGATTAGTTTTTCTCCCCGTAATTTATACGATAAATGTAATTGCGCATGCTCAGATAGCCTTCTATTTAGTTACCTATTCACTTCCGTCATTCATCCATTTGATTATCTCTTCAATCCTGTTTACTATTTTTCTCTCATTTCTACTTTTATTAACTCCTCTTCTACTCTCTCTCCCCGTTTCTTCGTTTCGTTCGTGTTCACTGAGTTTTAAATGCGCTTTCTTCTTACTTATCGTTTGTCAGTACTTATCTATTATTTTCAGCTGTCTGATTATCTTATTCCCATTTACTGTTACTTTCCCCTTTGTTCCGTTGTGCTAGTTCGTGTTTCTTTGCTCATAACTAAATATACTGTCTTTTAGCTCATGTTTCTTCGCTTATAACTAAATATTTTGTTTCTTTACTCATAACTAAATATTTTGTCTTTTAGCTCATTCTTCTCTTATAACTAAATATTCTGTCTTGTAGCTCATGTTTCTTCGCTTATAACTAAATATTTTGTCTTTTAGCTCCTGTTTCTTCGCTTATAACTAAATATTCTGTCTTTTAGCTCATGATTCTTCTCTTATAACTAAATATTCTGTCTTTTAGCTCATGTTTTTTCTCTTATAACTAAATATTCTGTCTTTTAGCTCGTGTTTCTTCGCTTATAACTAAATATTTTGTCTTTTAGCTCATGATTCTTCTCTTATAACTAAATATTCTGTCTTTTAGCTCGTGTTTCTTCTCTTATAACTAAATATTCTGTCTTTTAGCTCGTGTTCTTCGCTTATAACCTAATATTCTGTCTTTTAGCTCATGTTTCTTCGCTTATACTAAATATTTTGTCTTTTAGCTCGTGTTTTCTTCGCTTATAACTAAATATTTTTGTCTTTTAGCTCATGTTTCATCGCTTATAACTAAATATTTTGTCTTTTAGCTCGTGTTTCTTCGCTTATAACTAAATATTCTGTCTTTTAGCTCGTGTTTCTTCTCTTATAACTAAATATTCTGTCTTTTAGCTCGTGTTTCTTCTCTTATAACTAAATATTCTGTCTTTTAGCTCGTGTTTCTTCGCTTATAACTAAATATTTTGTCTTTTAGCTCGTGTTTCTTCGCTTATAACTAAATATTTTGTCTTTTAGCTCATTCTTCTCTTATAACTAAATATTCTGTCTTGTAGCTCGTGTTTCTTCGCTTATAACTAAATATATTGTATTTTAGCTCCTGTTTCTTCGCTTATAACAAAATATTCTGTCTTTTGTAGCTCGTGTTTCTTCGCTTATAACTAAATATTCTGTCTTTTAGCTCGTGTTTTTCTTCGCTTATAACTAAATATTTTTTGTCTTTTAGCTCTGTTTCTTCGCTTATAACTAAATTTTTGTCTTTTAGCTCATTCTTCTCTTATAACTAAATATTCTGTCTGGTGCTCGTGTTTCCTTCGCTTATTAACTAAATATCTTGTCTTTAGACTCCTGTTTCTTCGATCTATAACAAAAATTATGTCTTGTAGCTCGGTGTTTCTTCGCTTTTTATAACTAAATATCTGTCTTTAGCTCGTGTTTTCGCTATAACAAATAGTTTGTCTTTTAGCTCGTGTTTCTTCGCGTTAACTAAAATTCTGTTCTTGTAGCTCGTGTTTCTTCGCTTATAACTCAAACATTCTGTATTTTTAGCTGTGGTTCTTTGTTATAACTAAAATTTTGTCCTTTTTAGCTCTGGTTTTTTCGCTTATAACTAAATATTCTGTCTTTTAGCTCGTGTTTCTTCGCTTATAACTAAATATTCTGTCTTTTAGCTCGTGTTTCTTCGCTTATAACTAAATATTCTGTCTTTTAGCTCGTGTTTCTTCGCTTATAACTAAATATTCTGTCTTTTAGCTTATGTTTCTTAGCTTATAACTAAATATTTTATCTTTTAGCTCATGGGTCTTCGCTTATAACTAAATATTCTGTCTTTTAGCTTATGTTTCTTAGCTTATAACTAAATATATTGTCTTTTAGCTTATGTTTCTTCTCTTATAACTAAGTATTTAGTATTTTAGCTCATGTTTCTTCGCTTTTAACTAAATATTCTGTCTTTTAGCTCATATGTCTTCGC
>NC_061104.1:7042924-7135424 GCF_015104395.2 Macrobrachium nipponense
ATTCCATTTGGTAGTGCGGTTAATTCAATCAAGTTGATGTGAAAGTTTGCGTATGTATTAGTCTATGTACATTATATATATATATATGTATATATATCTATATATATATATATATATATATATATATATATGTGTGTGTGTGTGTGTGTGTGTGTGTGTATATATGTATATATATAAATAGATAGATAGATAGATATACATACACAAATACACACAAACACACACATATATAGAAACTACTTTACAACATTCTTATATGCATGAATTTTTATTTTTTTATATCCATGGATTATATCCCTTTATATTTCGTTAGATTTATTCGTCGTTATCTTAAACTCCTCATTTTTTATAGCATTGAATTTAATTTCCACGATTCTACCACCTCTCCTTTAGAATTTTCATTATTTAGGCCTCTGAGAGACGACTCTTTTCTGTTAGGTCACCCTCACATAATCGAGAAAGGTCACGTCTCTCTCTCTCTCTCTCTCTCTCTCTCTCTCTCTCTCTCTCTCTCTCTCTCTCTCTCTCGTAGTAGCCATCTTGCTTGGTGAGACGTTCCCGCGCGAAGTCAGATTAATCAACAGATATCACAAGTGTAACATACGTCTAGAATTTGAGAAATATCTAGAAGTGTTCGTGAACTATCGGTGATAAGATTAGTGTGAAAATAGTAGGATAAAGCGTCAAATAAATAATCAATCAAGTAATAAAATCCAAATGAAAAAGAAACAAATAAAGAGAGGAATAAAGAATATCAGGTAAAAGAAAAAAGCAAGCCATCAACGAGATATGCAGAGATGTCAGCAAAAATATCAAAGCCTCAGCTCCAAGATTCTACTCAAGAGATAATAACTGTATTTATTATGCAAGAGGATATTGCAGATACGGAGAAAATTGCAGATTCAGACACAAAATGAATAATTATGATGAAAGAAGATCAAATATTATGGAAAAGTTGGATTTTTTAATGTCAGAATTTCTGGAAATGAAAAAAAGAACAACATACCAGAACAGGAAAGAGACATGGGAAAATCCTTATTATTACCAATATTAAATGAAGGAGAAAACACGCAAAGCATCATAGTGATGAATGCGCAGGGTTTAGTTACGAGTAACTCAAAAAGAAAAATAGAGTACTTAGAAGAACTAACCCAAATTGAAAAGAAAATAGATATAATGAATGTAAGTGAAACCTGGTATTCCCAAGAGACTGGGAATGATGATCAAATAAAAGGGTTCCAAACTTATAGATCAGATAGAAAAAATAGGAATCAAGGGGGAACCGCAATATATGGGAAAGACAAAAAACAAGGAAAAATATATGAGAAATATAGTAACCCAGAATGTGAAGTAATAGCGGTAGAAATTTGAACTGAAAATTAATTATGAACATAGTAATATATAGACCTCCTAATACTAAAGAGTTTGACTTAATAATAGAAAAATTGGATGATATATGTAGAAATCACAAGGACTGGACTATTCTCCTATCTGGAGACTTCAACTTTCCTTTCGTAGACTGGAAAGAACGAATAGGAGATTGTGGTTGTACTTATACATATAAAAAAGAGAGTAATAGTAGTGCAGAAGATAAGAGGCAATTCGAAAAGCTATTAGATATGCTACTAGAATACAACTTCAACAAATAAATCACCTGCCAACAAGAAAGGAAAATACTTTAGACCTAGTATTTGTTGTGAATGAGATGAATTATGTTTTAAAGAAATAAAGTTTATAATGCGAGTATTTCAGACCATAATGTCATAGAATTAACAGTCCATTCCAAAGCAAGTGAAAACAGAGATAAGCAAGAAATGAAAAAGTGGAAGGATATGGAAAATACAACTTCTACAGTAAAAATATAAAATGGTCAGAAATAAATGAAGAATTAAACAAAGATTGGGATAATATTTTCGTAAGTGATGACATAATGGTAAATACGGAGATATTATATAAAATATTAGAGAAAATAGTGGATAAATATATACCGAAGAAGAAAAGTAATCATCAGTCATGCATACCAAGAGACAGAAGGATCTTGTTCCAGAAAATCAGAAAGTGGAAAAAAGGTCTTGCAAAAGAAAAAAATGCATGGAAAGTTATAGAACTAAAAAGTAAGATAGAAAATGCAGAACAAAAGATTATACAATCAAAAGAAAATGAAAAACGGGACTTGGAAGAAAAAGCCCTAATAAATATCAAGCAAAACCCCAAACTATTATACCCATACGCGAAAAAGATGAATAAAAGAAGAATAGAAATAGGCCCTCTAAGAATTGAAGGGAGATTAACGAATGAAAAAAAAAGGAAATTTTGCAACATATTGGCAGAACGATATGAGAGAATTCACCCCTAGAATAGATAATGAAGATAATGATATAGAAGTAAGGGACGAAAATAGTGAATATTTAGCTGACATAGATATTAATGAAGCTGATATTGTGCAGGCTATTAATGAAATTAAAAATGGAGCTGCAGCAGGGCCTGATGGAGTTCCTGCTATTTTGTTAAAGAAAGTAGTTCATTCTATCGCAAAGCCACTTGCAATATTATTAAGACAAAGTGTAGATACAGGCAAGATTTATGATGAGCACAAAGTAGTATATATTACCCCTACTTTCAAAAGTGGATCAAGACTAGAGGCAAGTAATTATAGGCCTGCGAGTCTAACATCACATATTATGAGTGTATGAAAGGGTAATGAAGAAAAATATTATGAAACATTTAATAAAAATAATTTGTTTAATATAGGACAACATGGTTTCGTACCCGGAAAAAGTACACAAACCCAACTGTTAGTCCACCGTGAGAACATATTCAAAAATATGAAAAGCGGAAATGAAACAGATGTGTTTTATCTAGACTTTGCAAAAGCTTTTGACAAGGTAGACCATAACATATTAGCGAAGAAAATGAGAAAACACAATATTGTGGATAAAGTAGGAAGATGGTTAAAAGAATTTTTACACAACAGAAAACAGATAGTTATTGCAAACGATGAGAAATCGGATGAAGCCAAGGTAATATCCGGTGTGCCTCAAGGTACGGTGTTAGCTGCAATACTGTTTGTTATTATGATTGAAGACATAGACAGTAATGTTAAGGATTCGGTAGTGAGTAGTTTCGCCGATGACACAAGAATAAGTAGAGAAATTACTTGTGATGAAGGTAGGAACGCTCTACAAAGAGACCTTAACAAAGTATATGATTGGGCAGAGGTAAATAGGATGGTATTTAACTCTGATAAATTTGAATCAATAAATTATGGAGACAGAGAAGGAAAGCTATATGCATATAGGGGACCTAATAATGAGACAATCACAAATAAGGAAGCAGTTAAAGACCTTCGTGTGATGATGAATAGGAACATGTTATGCAATGATCAAATAGCAATTCTATTGGCAAAATGTAAAGCAAAAAATGGGAATGTTGTTACGGCACTCAAAACAAGGAAAGAAAAGGCTGAACACATGATTTATGCTTTATAAAACATATGTTCGTAGTCCACTTGAATATTGCAATATGATATGGTACCCACACTATCAAAAGGATATTGCACAAATAGAGAGTGTACAAAGGTCCTTTACAGCTAGAATAGAAGAAGTTAAGGACCTTGACTACTGGGAAAGACTACAATCCTTAAAATTATATAGTCTAGAAAGGAGAAGAGAAACGCTACATGATAATTCAGGCATGGAAACAGATAGAAGGAATAGCAGAAAACATCATGGAACTAAAAATATCAGAAAGAGCAAGCAGAGGTAGATTAATAGTGCCCAAAACTATACCAGGAAAAATAAGGAAAGCACACAGGACATTAATCCACTACGCACCAGCATCGATAATGCAGCGTCTATTCAATGCGTTGCCAGCTCATCTGAGGAATATATCAGGAGTGAGCGTAGATGTGTTTAAGAATAAGCTTGACAAATATCTAAACTGCATCCCAGACCATCCAAGATTGGAAGATGCAAAATATACCGGAAGATGTACTAGCAACTCTCTGGTAGACATTAGAGGTGCCTCACACTGAGGGACCTGGGGCAACCTGAACAAAATGTAAGAGCTGTAAGAGCTCTCTCTCTCTCTCTCTCTTCCCTCTCTCTCTCTCTCTCTCTTCTCTCTCATTATTCCTTGAGAATTAGTCAGTAGTCCTTTATTAGTAAAGACCTGATTGCTCATCTCATAAATCAAATCTACAGACATAGCAGCTTTCTTGTATGTGCATCTAGTATATTTGAGTTTAGCAATTCAAAACACCATATTTTCTTAGTTTTAAGAAAAAAAAATAAAAACAGGTTCTTTCCTACATAAACTCCACGTTTGTTCAAGGTAGAAAAAATTAATTATAGCGGAAAGGCAAAGACTTATCAACCCGCTTGTAAGTTAAACGATTATTTGAGTAGGTGCTTGTGCCTTTATGATGCATATATATCTTTACAAAGGTCCCTCTGGAAAGCCACCTCGGGCTGGTCTACCAAACGCAGGGGAAATCCAGGAGTTAGAAGGCTTTAGTGGGTTGTTGGAATGTATGCGCCTTTGATCAGTTCAAGTAATTACGTGATGATGGTGTGTTCAAACCGAGATATTAATACGACCTTCCTCTCTCTCTCCTTGTCAGACTAAGCAACGGGAAGGCCAAGGAGATATCGACATGTTCTCCATATAATGCTACATGGACCCCTTTGCCAGACGGAATCAAGTGCGAAATAGGTATTATTATTATTATTATTTTTATTATTATTATATTATTATTATTCTTATTATTATTATTATTATTGTTGTTGTTGTTGTTGTTGTTGTTGTTGTTGTTGTATTTAGGTAGAAGACCCTCTTTCAAACATGGTCTATTGAAGGAGATTGCTGCTTCAGCTGCATTTAATTTATAGAAGTTCTTTTCTATTCTTCTTATTACGGCTTTTTCAGTACT
Source organism: Macrobrachium nipponense (assembly GCF_015104395.2). Taxonomy (NCBI): domain Eukaryota; kingdom Metazoa; phylum Arthropoda; class Malacostraca; order Decapoda; family Palaemonidae; genus Macrobrachium; species Macrobrachium nipponense. The sequence continues at coordinate 7,047,855 of NC_061104.1, forward strand.
ATTTAGGTTGGCAAGTAACGCGGCTATTCGATACATATGAAGAGTCAAGATAAATGAATTTGACAAGTTCATATATATTGAAATCTGGTGTACAATGTCCGTAGAATAATACAATTCAAGGTACAATACACATCTAATTGAATACTTTATGCCAGATTTCAACATATATGAACTTTTGTAAAATTCGTTTATCTTGACTCTTCATATGTATCGAATAGGCGCGTTACTCGCCAACCTAAATAGTACTGAAAAAGCTTTAATAAGGAGAATAGAAAGGAACTTCTATAAAATAAATGCAGCTGAAGCAGCAGTCTCCTTCAATAGAACATATTATTATCATTATTATTATTATTATTATTATTATTATTATTATTATTATTATTATTATTATTATTATTATTAGTGTTTGTAGTCCTCGAGAAGAAAAGATCTATAACAGAACTTAGGATAGAGCTGGAACTCATTTTCGCTCACTCGGGGAGTAAGCCTACAAACTACTTTGTTCCTGTTGTTGGTGGGGAGGTAGGAAAGGTCTACTATGGAAGAGGCTAGAAAGGTCTGAAAAGGGTGTTTTGCGTTGAGTTAAAGATACAGGAATTTTAGGATAGGATATTTATGATTTATTTATTAGAATGAAAATGTAAAAAACAAATAATGTGCAGTTTAAATAGTACATGAAAATTATTTCTGAATGAAATATAGCTTATATATTTTAATTTTCGTAGGTGAAACAAGGCTCTATTTAACCGTAGAATTTAACACGTTTTAATTCATGTTAAAAGCTAGGAATATGATGTTGACAATTTAAGTGTAATAGGAAAATCTTGCATGCGTCCCGAGTAAGCTGTAGGTCGGAACATGCCCTGTTTGTTCTAACCATTGGACCTTCTTTAAGTCCTTTGTTGTTGTCACTGACCAATTATCCCCGAAAATTCTCGAAGTCTGACCCCTCTGACCTTACTTCCAGCACCCGACGTATGCGCGGAGGACCCCCCTACCCCGCCCCCCTTGACGGTGTCTTCGTGGAACAACTTCACGAAGTCCGGGGGCCATGTTGTCAATTACCTCTGTATGGATGGGTATTCGTAAGTATTTGTTGATTTCTCTCATTGATATTCGTCTGTAAGTCGTTACTGTTGGGTTGTGTTTCATTTATATTCGTCTAAGTCGTTTCTGTTGTGTTTCGTTTATATTCGTCTGTAAGTCGTTTCTCTTGGGTTGTGTTTCATTTATATTCGTCTTAAGTCGTTTCTGATGTGTATCATTGATGTTCGTCTGTAAATCGCTTCGGTTTGTTGGCCAGAGTTCAGAGGTCCAGGGCGGTCATAAGACCGGCTTAATTAGTCGTGACACCCCAACCACTGACGTATTTAAGATCTTAGACTTATAAGCTGTTACCTTTTTATAATCATGTGAATAATTACATTTCAATTATTGGTAATTATACTATACTTTCTTTTCTTAGAGCTAGTTAAGTCATTTTCTTTGCATGCTGAAAATAAGTAATTTTTTTATTTCCATTGATTTTTTACCTTCTCGTGATTATAGGCAATGCAGTGTTTAATTGATATTCATATGCAAAATTCATGACTCCTTTACATCCATTGAATAGGAATTCCACATTTATACAATTAAGATTATGGTTTTATAATTCCTGCTGCATCCAGTTTTAAAATCGAGAAAATATATTGAAGACCATTGTATTATCCACGCGTAATTTCCATGTAATTTTTTGTTTTCCGATTCACATCAAATAACCACAAACCCTCATCTTCGACTTCATTTGGACTATCCAAATTTTGATGGGGCGAGACTGACAAAAATGATAACCTCACTGCCCAAGGCTTCTTTGAAATACCAGTTACAAATGTTGCGTAAGTGTAGTTGATGAATTTGACAGGAGGGTCATTTTTATATGTTTTCTACTTTATTTTTCAGGTCTGAGAACAAACTGAATGCATCTTCAACTTGCCAGAACGGCTTATGGTCAGCCATCAATCCTGCGTTCAAGTAAGAACTCTTTTCTACTTTGGGGACTTTATTTGGCAATAAAGGTGGTGACAGAAATATTTGCTTTGTGTATTAGAATGATATATACTGCACATGTATAAAGTGCATGTGAATACAAATGGCAAATTCTATGAATGGTATACTATTGTGTTATGGGTATCTTGGAGGGTGATACGGATCAATTTCAAAACCTTATCCAGACCCTCACATATATACAGTACTTTCATCTATAATTTGCGTTCAAATGAAATTTTTTCATAGGGCAACAAAAAGATTTTTCAAGCCTTCGTAATTGTTTTTGGTGTTCTCACTTTTTTAAACAATTTTTTTGCATTTACTTGTTTTCTTGTTCGCCTTTTTTTCTGTGTTGGGACAGAGAAAGTACATTAGGCTGCCCTTATCACTGGCATTTGCTCAGAAAAGGGAAACGTTCTGAGCAGATTGATTACACCTGGAAGGGGTCCCCGTATACACTGCAACCATTGGCTGCGATTTCAATTTACTTCAGCTAAGACTGAACTCGAAGTCAACCAAGCACTATTTCCAGATCTGCTCCGATCACTCAGTGACCTCAGGCTCAACGGAGATGTCATACAGTAATGGTGCTATACATTGTTTTGCTTCTGAGTGCTTCATCTATGATGTTCTTCAAGTTTAGTGAAAAGGCCGACGGCATAGGCAAATGAATAAGATTATTCATTGTAAGGTCTCTCTACAAGCAGTACTCCCCTATTGTGTCGGAGGGGTTTAATGAAATTGACAGCTTTTATCAAGGGTTATTTTCCTGCTCTCCTTCGTTTTCAGAGATTTGAAAAGGGCACAAAAACTTACTGGTGGTTCAGCTTCAGTTATACTTAGATTAGATATCTGTTAATCTTTCCAGATGCATCCAGACCGGGTGTTTAGAGTCGCCGCCCCAGGTGCCGTCGCAGGGAGTGTTGGACTGGAATCTACAGAGAGCAAATGGCACTACGATCACCTACTCCTGCAACAAAGGTTTCAAGTAAGAGCAACAAGGCACATTTGGCATCGCTTCATTTTGCTTCAAGGCTTGTTTTAGTGATTGTTCACATATTCCCTTTAAAGCTTTATTTTGCTTCATGATTTCTCAGTGCATATCCGCCCATTTCCTGGAACTTAGATTTTGTCTTTTCTGTTGTGGCTTGACTATACATGACCGCTCATTTCATAATGCTCTATCTTCATATTGCCTTGAGTATATGTATGTGATTTTCAAGACTAAACTTATCACACTTTGGAAAATCTATGTTTATATATGCTGTCATTAAAATTTACAGTATCGTTACTATAGTAGATTCACATCAGCCGTGCATCTGATGTTTAGGCCAGTCCCTTACAACGCTCCTGATTGGCTGTTGATGAGCCTATCACACGGCTGAAAACTCTCGATCTCTCTCGAGAGTTCACATAGGCAGGATCTATGTTCCACCTCTCCTGAGGGATACTTTTGAAAGATGTATCCCTCAGGAGAGATGGAGCATAGATCATACCCATGTGAACCCTCGAGAGACTGAGAGTTTCCAGCCCTGTAACTGGCTTATCAACAGCCAGTCAGGAGCGTCGTAAGGGACTGGCCTAGACATCAAATGCACAGTTGATGTGAATCTTCTATAGTACAGAATATTTACATATCAACTGAAGAGACATTTGTATACCGAAAGGAGGTATGATAAACCCATAGATTTTATTTCGATACGAAGTCTACTACAGTCGGAACCAGCCCCCGTTTTAGGGAAGCCCTTCCCGCCCCCGCCCCCTTTGGTGCTCTATGGTGCTAGTGATGTCTTGCCCCCACGCTATTCTTTTCCAGTTAGTAAGTCATATGTATACCAAGTTTGGTTGAAATTGTTCAGTTCATTTCAGAGTTATGCTGGAACATACACACACTCACGCATATAGTACATCCATTTATATACTATATATCTATACATATTCTCTTTTTCTTTCTATGTAAAGATCATCCAGTACAGTTGCATGTAACCAAATGACTTCGTCGTATTCCAGATCCAACACCGGACTAAATCCAGTCGTCAATTGTTTCAACATGACCTGGAAGGGTTTCCCAGAAAAGTGGGCTTGCGTTGACGAGAAGACTAAGCTGCACTTGAAGGGAGCATTGGAAGGTGGAGACGTGGAGGAGTTGAACCTGTTCTACGTCGTTACCATCCCGTCTGTTGGAGGTAAGAGTCCGTTTTGATTGATTTAATAGGTTACTGATCGATGCAATACTGCATCACTTGATTATGTTCCATGACACACAAACTTCTGATTTACGTGAGTCTTCATTCTCTCGATGTTGGCTTGGGCAAACTATCAAAAGTGGTTAAAGAATGGTAGAGACTGCCATGGCGTCTGGTAACCCAGGAGTGATGTCACTGTGTTACCCTTGCTCCGAGTTCATTCATCTTTACTTTAAAAAAAGATGAATACCTGAGAATGAAGGAGGTAACCAGTAGAAAGTCTTATCTGATTCTTAATTATGCACTGAAGGGGAAGCAGTGATGTTTCCCCTTAACAATAACTTCCACAGATAGACAGATTTTATAATTTGAAGGATTGGGGCCTGAAGAACACAAAGTTAGCGTCTCATTGGCGTGGTTGGTATGGTCTTTGCCTGCCACCTCGGTGGCTGCTAGTTCGATTCTCGGGCATTCCATTGAGGGGTCAGAGATGTGTATTTCTGGTGATAGGAGTTCACTCTTGACGTGGTTCGAAAGTCACTTAAAGCCAGCCGTTGGTCCCGTTGCTGAATAACCGCTGGTTCATGCAACGCAAAAACACCATACAAACAAAACACTATGTTGCTTTGAAGACATATAGTATAGGGCTGATGCCTTTGTATAATAAGGCACCCTGTGAGGTTATTTAGACCTGCGATAATTTTACGCTAAGGTCAGTTGGTTATGACTTTCCATACTCATTGGAGTGTCTTGGATTTCGATGATAATTTACGAAGTCAGTATCTTCTTTGGTTATGACAACGGAGATGTTTCTAACTCATGATGATAATTTCTAAGTTCATTCAGTATCTTCTTTCTGAGATGAGGTTTCTAGTAAAAAACACAGAGTACAAAAATATCTCTATTCTCTGAGACTACATGATGAAGATCAGATAAAATTGGACAGGTCTTCTAATGATGATGGCTGATTGAATTCTGACTTACAATCTGGTTTACAAATCATAAAGGAAGCAGACAGTAGCTCGAACATATGAACATACACACAGATGACATAGATTACAAGTCACGTAGGCCGTTTGAGTCATAGGTCACTGTGGTTGTCTCAAGCAGGAAGCTTGGACTACCATTTGCAAAACAAATGAATGACCACAGATGACGGCAACTTGACTGCTTACAACAAGTCATCTTAGCCTACTTTATCATATCTGGTCTGATCACATTCCTACAAGCAAACTGGTTGACCTCTTGGGTCACTGGTTTTAATTAATCATAGCTTTAGTTTTTTTATATATGGAATAACATTCCATATATTATATTATGTAGCACATACACATACAGGCTAGAACTAAGTTTGGAGGGATTGTCAAGAAATGGAGGTAATGACGAATGGCATTTGTCCCACCGGGGTCAGTTTACCCAACAAGTACATAGCATTTAATTTGAAGTATAGTTTGCAGCTTCTTATCTGGATATCAACCAAATGGATAGGATGAACAATGTAGTCTAATTCCTTCACCCTTCCTACACATGGCCTGGATTTAGGGTAAACAGACAAATATCTTCAAGGGCTTTTGTGATAGTTACAAGTACCAGTGATATGTATTTCCTAGCAACAAATGTTAAAAACAGGATATAAGAGAGTCTGAGAAATTTGTGATGGATGCAAAATGAGATTGAGAAGATAGGAGAAGATAGACAGAGAGCAGATATATGAATAAGAAAACTCAAAACTGGCTGAAGCCTTTTATTCCAGTGGCCGAATTAACACGTGAAAAGGAAGAATAAAGAGAAGTGATCAAGATGAGTTTAAACCATGTTTGGAAGTCTGGCGTTCAACCTACGTCTGAGAGCTGTCTTGAAAAGTTAGGACTCACTATTTCGTCTAGACTTTCAAAGTTAAGAGCCACTTTCTCTACATGACTTAAAGCATTAAGACCCAATATTTCTCATAGACTTCAAAAGTTGTCACTATTTCTTCTAGACTCGAAAGGTTAAGAGCCACTTTTTCTTTATGACGTGAAGCATTAAGACCCAATATTTCTTATAGACTTCAAAAGTGGAGTCACTATTTCTTCTAGACTTGAAAGGTTAAGAGCCACCTCTTCTTGTGGACCATAAAGGACCCACTGGAGCAACAGGCCAAAGTGACTGTAGTAGATTCACGTAAACCGTTTATTTGACGTCTAGACCAGTCCCTTACGATGCTCCTGATTGGCTGTTGATAAGCCAATCACAGGGCTGGCAACTCTCAGTCTCTCTCAAGAGTTCACATAGGCAGAGTGTATGTTCCACTTTTCCTGAGGGATACGTTTTTCAGGAGAGGTGGAACATACATCTTGCCTGGGTGAACTCTCGAGAGAGACTGAAAGTTTCCAGCCCTGTGATTGGCTTATCAACAGCCAATCAGGAGCGTCGTAAGGGGCTGGCCTAGACGTCAAATGCACGGTTGATGTGAATCTACTATAGCTTGTGAAGTAACAACATCCAAGAAGAGGAAAAGATGAAACAACCTACATTTCTACAAAATATATTCATATGTCACATTTGAACCCAGATCTCCTTTATCTGCCGAGAGCAACCAGATCCCCTTTATCTGCCGAGAGCAACCAGATCTCCTTTATCTGCCGAGAGCAACCAGATCCCCTTTATCTGCTGAGAGCAACCAGATCTCCTTTATCTGCCGAGAGCAACCAGATCCCCTTTATCTGCCAAGAGCAACCAGATTCTCTGAACAGCAGCTCCGTTGGACTGTAGAACAGTCTCCCAGAGGAAGTCGTGCATTTGGAACTTCAAAGGTTCAAGCGAAAAAGCAATGCATTAATACCCTAATACTATTCTTCTCGCATTTCAGTAACTTTTTATTAATTAATTAATTTTTTGTCAAGTGGGATCTCTTCTTTGTGTATTGTTACTTCTTCCTAAGAAACACCATATTCTTTGGAAACTTGAATTTCAAGTCATGGCCCCTGTGGGCTTTTTCCATATTAATAGGCTTTATCTGCTGGATGATAATAATAATAATAATAATAATAATTAATAATAATAATAATAATAATTAATAATATTATTATTATTATTCTTATTATAATAATAATAAGATACTAATAATATTAATAATAATAATAAATAATAATCATATTAATATTAATATATTATATTATTATTATTATTTTATTTTACTTATTATTATTTATTATTACAGGCGGCCCGCGGTTAACGGCGCAATCACTCAACGGCGAATCGGTTTTACGGTGGTCGTCAAAAATAATCATTAAAAAAATAAGGCATTTTAAAGGTATCTTTACGGCACAAATTTCAGTTAACAGCGCCGCTAGTGCCGTTGTCTAACGAGTTCATACATAAGTAGAAATTCCGTTCAGACCATAAATGTTATGCAAATTATATTAACAAATTTTATGGAAAGTTATTATGTAGGTATTAGGGTAAAATATATGCCTCTGACGCTGTTCTATGCCGAAAATATCGAGTTACATAAGTGCAAATTTAGCTTTGATGTGTCGATTCATAAATGTTCATGCTTTTGTTTAAAATGTGTATGAAAATGTATTACGTGAAAGGTATTTTCATTTCTGTACAGAAATATGATACAAAGGCAGCTTTTGAAACTGCCCTTCACGTTATCAAATACGATGTTTTTTCATGTTCTTTCTTGTAAGCCGCCGCCTGCCGCTCTTCCGAAAATATCGATTTAAAAAAAGTGCAAATTAGCGATTGATGTGTCGATTTTATAAATGTTTATGCTTTTATGTTTAAAATGTGTATGAAAGTATTACGAATAAGGTATTTTTATTTCTGTGCAGAAATATGATAAAAAGGCAGCTTTTGAAACTCCCCTTCAAGTTATCGACTACGATGTTTTTTTCAAGTTCGTTCTTGTATGCCGCCGTCTGCCGTTCTTCCGAAAATATCGAGTTAAAAAAAAAAAAAAAAGAGTGCAAATTTAGCGATCGATGTGTCGATTTTTCAAATGTTTATGCTTTTATGTTTAAAATGTGTATGAAAATATATTGCGTAAAGGTATTTTCATTTTTGTACAGAAATAAGATACAAATTAAGGCAGCCTTTGTAACTACGCTCCACGTTGTCAGGGGATGGTTTTTCATGTTCGTTCTTGTCCGCCAGTTCCGAAAAATGCATTGTGTTATTTTATTAATTATGCATCTTTTCCATAAATCCTTTAAAAAGCTATGCATTATTTCACTGTATCCAAGAATATTGTATGTATTCTCATATTATTGTATTTTAAAATACTACGGCAAACTTAAGCCCGTATTCCGCGGAGCGGCCAATGTTGTGGTTTGAAATCAGCTGATGAATACGAGTCTGTTTCACCATAACGCAATTCTGAGCGAATGCTCTTGCTTCTAGTTAGCATAAACGAATATCTATATACTTGACTTATATGAGACAAAGTTATTTTTCCATATACAGCGTGTTTTTAGGTGGAAATATTTATTGAATATGTCTCGTTGTGAATGTGAACTACTATTTTTTTCGTTAACAGATTATGTTAGCGGCATGTTTATTGCGTAAAAAATTACGCGATTCCGTTCACAATACGTAATCCTTTATATCATCATAATACGAACTTTACGTTATTTATCTTATATCGGCGTGAAACCAACAGTAAAATGTGTTCTTTCAAGCACAGTAGTTTTGATTAAAATGATTTTATCCCAATTTTATCTACAGTTGTGTGTGATGGCAGACGTTTACTGCAGTTTTTATCCTTGTTGCCGATGTACGATAATAGTCATTAGCAGCTTGAACAGTTTTCTCAGCTTCAGTTATAACTAGGTTTAAATTTAACGGTATATTTCCCGATTAATCTTTAATCTATATTGATCTCTGATCTATAGCGAATAAAGTTATTACATTAAGATATCTCAGTTCTATTCTATACATAACGCCATTTATAACAAATACGGTAATGTTGCACTGTAGTACGATGATCGAAATACAATCCAAACAGATGTTATCCAGTTCGGTTGTACTTAGAAACAAAAAAAAAGTAGTTTCTCGTTCGGTTGTTCATGACTGTACACGTTCACGCAACGAGTATAACGTTAAAACCATACTTTCATCATTCTCTTTTGCTGTTATTGAACTTATGTAACTAGAAGATGGATAAAGTTAGGCCATTGTAATTTGATCTCTCATAAAATCGAACTATCGTAAGACTAATGATCGTAACCTGAACACTACAGCTACCTGTACACTGTATAAACTTTATTATATCTTTACATACTCTAGACACCCACATGTACTGTACAGTAAATTCTATAGTACTATACTGCATAAATATAATTTTACTTATTGCGCCGTTGTGGGATTACGGCGCCTTTGACTGGTCTAGAGTTTCGAAAGAAGGTGTGCGGCGGCCGTAGGCTTTAAATTCGCTCAGCGTCGAAAATCGCTTGGCGTCGGTGGCCAGGAACGGAACCCCCTGCCGCTAACCGAGGGCCGACATATTGAGTAGATACTTGGCATATTTGGATGGAATTTGTTGAAAAGTTAGATGATTTTAAGTGCAAATTGCTTTGCAAGATCATCCAGCCAAAGGTTTGACAGTTCGTGCAGATCAACAAGAACACAGGTTCAAGAAACAGTTGCAGTTTAAGGTGTCCCCTTGTTGAATGTAGCTGGCAAAAATTTTGCTTACTTTTAACAAGACCACATGATACGTACATGAATCCTGAGAATAGACAATTTTTTTTTTTTTTTAATCTTCACAGCCTACAGTGCACCCGATTTTCTCTTGGAGACACATGAAAGAAATGAGAAATGTGTAGACCTTGTAAATATATCTTAGTTTTACCAGACCACTGAGCTGATTAACAGCTCTCCTAGGGCTGGCCCGAAGGATTAGATTTTTATTTACGTGGCTAGGAACCAACTGGTTACCTAGCAACGGGACTTCCAGCTTATTGTGGGATCTGAACCACATTATATCAAGAAATGAATCTCTAATCACCAGAAATAAATTCCTCTGATTCCATGTTGGCAGAGTGGGGAATCGAGCTCGCGACTACCGAATCGGTAGGCGAGTACATAACCCACTCGTCCAACGAGGAACTTGTGTAGAACTTGTGCATGTACAGAAAGGTTTTGAAAAGACAATTAGAAAAGAACTCTCTGATAATGGAAAACTAGCTGTCCATCCAAGGTTTTGATTATTGGATATGTTGTTTATCGAGGTCTGAAGGCAAGAATATCAATGTGATGTGAAGAGATGTGTTCAGGCACCAACATTGCTTAACGATTATTTTTTATAGGTATTACATTACGAATTCGAAGGTGACACGGATAGAGTTTATCCAGTGGCGGATTCGTGGGGGGATGGAGGGGGGACGGTCCATGGCCTAAGGCCCCGCACATCAGCAAAATTTTAATAATAATAATTAAAAGTACTTAAAAATCAATTAAATATTAGTAACAACAACAATAATAATAATGAATATATATATATATATATATATTATTTAAAATTTTTTTGTTTCATTCTTCATGTGAATGGCTAAAAAGTATAAGGTCCCTCTTTGCTTGCCAATAATAAATAAATAAAAAGGGCTCCCTAAGGTCACCGGCCTAGGGCCCTGCACACCCTAAATCCGCCTTTGAGTTTATCTGCATTTTGGAAAGGATGGAGATTGTTAACTAGCGTATGTCAGGACACAAACAAAATCACTGATCTTTGTGACAGATTTACTTTTAGCCAACGACGCTGCTGTTGTTGCACACGGTGCCATATTCCCTAAAAGGCTGCTCAACAATTTATCAGAGGTTGGTTTGTTATGATTTAGCTGGCGTTGTGCCAGCACGGGCTCTTGCTCCTAGAGCAGCCCGTAAGTTTATCAGAGGCATACAAAATCTCTGGCCTCACCCTAGGCAGTATAAAAATGGTTAAACAGCAAGTAGTGGAATAGAATAGCAATTTCCACCCGAGAGAGTGAGTTGGTATAAAACGTTAATATTTTTTAGTGTATTGGTTATAAGCTTCCCTCGAACCATGTCAGAAACTAGAGTGAAATATTGGAAAGTTGAACACCCAAAGAGAAGTATTGATGAATTAGGGAAATGTCAAAGAATATAAAGTATAATGACATTAATAAGCAAAGCAAAGTAGGGATGACTTAGTTTTCATCTATTGGTGGTTACTTTAGGTCACTACAATATTTTACAGATGACACCATTTAGCCTTTTCGTTCAGTCTATGTTGACTACTATCCCAGATATTCACAGTTTGCACAGACTTGTTCAGTGGTGTTCACTTGCACAAAAACAGTTTATCAAACAATTGTGTCTATCGGTATTTCACATTGTGTTGAATATCACAATTCTGAATTTCTGTAAGAACAGCTTACCAATTCTAAATTATGGGGCTATGTTAAATTTATAGAAACTGAAGGTTAACGAGGCATTGATACAAAAGACCTCGTTGTCCAAAGTGAATCATTGTAACATTAAAAAATGAATCATTTTTACAATGAATCATGAAATTGTGAGAAATTGTAACGGTTCTTATAATACCAAAATAACTATACGCTTTGCAGCTCTATTCTGGAGTAGTTAGGTAGCATATTTTCTTTAAGACATACAGTGTTAAATTCTCTCGACCAGTTGCTGCCCACAGTTTTCTTGTAAATACTTTCATAACATCTATATAGTTTCCGTAATTCCTCAGGGACAGAGTACTGTAGGTCGACATATTCCATCTTGAATAAAATTCCTTAAGTGTTGTTTGTATTTCCATATACATGTTTCAAAATCTTCCAATTTCATCTTCAGTACCTAAAATCATATAATTACATTATGAAATGCAGTAAGGGCTATTAACTTGCATAAAGTAAATGTTGAAAAGTATACAAATCCAAAATCAATTAAAATTTTGCATTATTTTACTTTCCAGCTCTCAGCATCATGATTATCTGCTACCTAAAATCATATATATTTACATTATAAAATGCAGTAGGGGCTATTAATTTGCATAAAGTAAATTTAAAAGTATACAAATCCAAAATCAATTAAAATTCTGCATTATTTTACTTTCCAGCTCTCTGCATCATGATTATCTGCTGCCTGTGTTGTACAAGAATCGACTCGCCGCTCTTCAACATCTGCAGCGTCAAAACCCCCAAAAATGCAGGATACTCAAAGGCATAAAGTTCAGAAGAAAAGAAAATTTTAGTTTAAGAGCACAACCAAGAACTACCATTTTCTCGAATCCCTCTACTTCTCGTTAATGGTCTAATCACCATTGGTGCCTTATGGAAATGATGCTCTTTGGTTAGCCTGTCATTATCTCTTTAATTACCAACTGAACCTCCTTTTAAAAGAAGTTCAGGAAGTTACGATCACTATTTACTTTTATTATATTGACTTGCGAGTTGGTGATGTTGCGATTTGTACTTCCTGCTCACTGATGTACGTATTGTGTGGAACTGCCAGTTTGATGTAAATACACAGGCAGTACATAAAGCAATGACAACCGTGCAATTAAACTTTAATTGGATTAACTGTTCTTTCCATTTATTTTATTTGCATATATGTACTCTAAAGATCTTAATTAGTTTTGTCTTATTTTATAGTCTCAATAAAACCAATTACGATTTCTACATATTTCCTTAACCAACAAAACTTGGTATTTTTGTATTTTAAACTAAATGCAGCGAAAGTTGGGGGACAGAATGATAAGTTCTATGGTTTCTCTTATTATATAGAAAATTATATAAACATTCTCTTTTTACAATTTTGCTTTTTATCTCAAATATCAATACCTCCCATCTGTGTCTTGCTGGGGTTCATTGTCACATCATCTTCCTTTGAACTTAAATTGGTAGGCAGGGAAGTATACGCCGGCTTTGTTTACATGTAATTTATTTATGTTAATAGTTAAATATATTTATTTTCAAAAGGAAAATAACAAGATTTAAATATTCCATCAAAAGTATTACCAAACTGTATTTTGTAACAAGACTGAAGAATCATTACAAGACTTCGGTGCATAGAAAGGAACCAGATTATAATCAATGTTGATTTTCCTCGACTTTGGTAAAATCTCGCCAGTTCATGCGTTTAATATGTTAATTATCCAGAAAGCGTCAATACGCAGATTTTATTATCCGTAATGAAAATGGTAGTCAGTAGAGGTTACTGGTCTCTGTGGTAAGTATTCCTTCACGAAGCGTTAAGACTCCCCACCAAGTTTGGTAAACAGAATACAACGCACAGTTGCCAATTCGTGAGCTTATTTGTACTAAACGTTGATAAGTCTCCATTATAATAATTAAATGTAAATACAATGCCACGAATATTTAGATAACAGTAGAGAATATGATATTAAATCTACTTGACGGGAATGATAACTATACCTTGAAGATTAATAATTATTGTAAATTAAAGCAGGTTTTCGATAAGAAATTGTGACTGTCTTGGATGTGCAATCATTCAGCATCTGATGACAAGTCCGAATCCTTAATGATCTCCTGTGCTTTGGACTTTGTATTGGTTGATCCAGATCAGTCATTACTTTGTCCTATTGGTGTGTTGCTGTACCTATGAAGGATTGTCACCCTTCATTGAGTGTCAGTACCTTTATCCACTGCTGACTTCCAGTGCAGAAGTGCCTAATGACACATCTTCATCTGATGAGATCATGAGAAACTCCTCTGCAACTGGATATGTCCACTGTAGGCTCTCTCAAAGAGCAAGAGTGTGCCAGTAGCTTGGTACTTTTCATCACTCCGAAGAATATGTCGGGCCAGAAGATAGATGCGGTCTCATTATGACCACATTGATATCTTTCTTCCTTCGGGTCTGCCCACAGGTCCCCGGAACCTCTTTTCCTTGGACCGGTGGTAGATACTCATAAGTTGTTTGCTTCCCCGGCTCCTTCAAGAGGACAAGTTGCATCTAGCCTATGGTGTGTGGTTTTAGAGGTAAGAAGGATGCGAGTGTGACTGGTCTCTCCACCTTCCCCTCCTCGTCCTTCAGGTTGAGGATAGGACTCGATCTTACACTTGCTGATCAGGCGTTTGATGTGGTAAGCCTGCACATTGAGTTTCCTTTCTAATTTTCTTATCAGAATCATAAAACAATCCTGCTCCTTCCTCTTGCAAGGGGAGGAAGGATACTGGCAATAATGTAAACCCTTCCCTTAGTGCCTCTTTGGATGAGTCACGATTCCTCGCTCATTTCGAAAAGGCCCAGAAGTCTGACTCTTGATCATGCAGCTCCTATACTCTGATCAAGTTGTCAAGAGGCAGGGCACTCCTCCTCGTTCTTATGATAAGGAGGAATAGCCCAGGTGTGCTGAACTCTAGTCAGTTCTAGAGGCGCACTCACATTCCTCCCACCAATAAGTGAGTCTTCCTAATGTACAGGACCGAGGGTTTGCATATCGTGTAGGAACAAATCACAATTTTTTAGAGTGAATTGTATTTTTCCTAACTATACAAACCTGAGGTCCATTATGTTAATGCCCACCTAATGCCACCCCTCAGTCTGAAACCGGGACCAAAAGGCAAAGTGGAGTGTTTACATCCAGGCAAGATGACCTATCCGCCTACCAGATGGTAGTTATTGCCTAACCACATTGTTCAAGAATTTAATGGCCGTATTCCAGCCAACACTGAAAGTAATTCCTAATGTAAAGGACCTCAGGTTTGTATAGTTAGGAAAATTACAATTTACTTTTAAAAAACTATTTTATTATAAAATGGTCTTATTTTTCATCTTCATCATTGTGGAAGTGTTGGTATGTAGGCAGTCCCCAGGTTACAACGGGTTCGGGTTATGACGTTCCAAGGTTAAGGCACTTTTCAATTATATTCATCAGAAATAATTTCCTGGGTTACGACGCCTACAATGCTCATCTGGCAGAAGAAATATGACACCAAAAATGCAAAATAATCAATATTTGAAGGTTTTCTTGATGCAAAATGCAATAAGAATGCAGTTTGCATAGTTTTGAATGCACCCAAAGCATTAAAAGTAAGGTTTTCTTAGGATTTTTGGTGATGTTCTGGCTTACGACAATTTTCGGGTTACAGCGCGTCTCAAGAACGGAACTCCCGTCGTAACCCGGGGACTGCCTGTATTGGTATTTTCTCTACTATTTCAAAGTACTCGCCATTTTCAGTGCTACTTAATGTATTTTTTATAATCTGTTCAAACCCTCTCCATGCATGTTCCCAGGAATTTGGAGGATAATTTCCTTCATACCGAAACCAGTCCATTAGTGACTGGAAAATTGAATCCTCATATTAGGGACTTTCATTGCATCCTATAGGATTTGAGCACATGGACTTTATATGTCCATATTCAAAACAATTAGAATAGAGGAATGATTTAAGCCTTTACATTCTTACCATTGTTCTGACACACTCATCATGTATATACATACATGTTGTGAACGCTTGAGTTGTGTATGTTTAAAGTTACGATCATAAATTCAAATGGGTAAACCCCTTCAGTGGCATTTTAAAAGTTTGTATTGAAAATTGATTAGATATTACAAAGTTGTTTATCTCTGATATTCTGAAACCATTCTGCTTTGAGATTCCCTTCCGTTTGTGATTGGAGTATCTTTTAATATTAATTTTGGATGTTATCTGCTTTCTTTACAATAGGCTTATTGTCAGATGCTTTGATAATGTCCTCTTTATGTACTATTGGGAGCTACATACCAACTAGAGGTAAGACGTTTCTTAGGTTTCTCAAATTTTTATTTGATGAAATTATAATAATCTCACTATTTGCACATTATTCCCAAAGGATTTGTCAGGATGGCATTTGTATTTTACTTCTCATGTTGAAATAAAGTTTTTTCTGTGGAAAATATGTATATCCAAAATGTCAAGCAGTTGAGAAATTAGGTCTTTAGTGTATGGGCTGTTGTATTTAATATTAACATATTTTTACTGGGATGAAAAAACCACCTTATGCTCTTACAGAATATTGTTAAATAATTAGGAAATTAAATAACGCATACTTGGAGCAATAGAATTTATTGCACAATACAATTTTTAGGTTCCAAAAATAGTAATGGCAATAATACAGTAAACTTTTTCTGTAAAAAATACACATGTTTAAGAGCAATTAAAATATACAATATTATGTATAACCAACAGCATACAGTTTCTCATATTTCTTACAATATTATTGAAGGCATAGAAAATCATTCACTTTAACAAAATCTGACAGTCTCAACACTACATCAATGAAGAATAATGAAGATTTTTCAAGAAATTACAGTTTATTGATATTATTGCTTAAGATATGTTTGAAAGTCAACTTATCATGTAAAGAATAACAAAGATGCCATTTTTAAAGCTAAAGTTTGACATTTCAAGTTAAATTACCCAAAAAATCATATTGTGATGAATGTAGTCATAATAGTTAACATAATACTTCCAAGGCAAAATATATAAAAATTTTACTAGAAATGTAGTTCCAATAAAAATATCTATCAACTAATACTAGTAAACTGTAGTATTTACACAAAATTTATATATTGCAGCTGGCTATCAGTACAAAGGATTGAGGTGAATCACAGTAAAAATTAATGTATCTATAAACATTTTTTTTTTCACGAAAATGATATGAGCGTTCACAAAGTAATGATCAGACAGAGAGATATGTGCAGAAAATAATCTATAAACAATAATTCACTGTAATCAACAATAATAAAAATGTTAAGAAAATATACATAACAATATTACAGTATAATCCCAATGGACTGACAGACCAGCACCAGCTACTGTGGCACCGAGACTGGACTCTAAGGTCTTCGAGAAACATATTTCACTGATAGCACAGGCCCTACATGTTGATGATAAATTGGATATGATATTTTTTCTCAATACCATATTGGAAGCTCAAGTACTGTACATGAACACTTTTTTTTTTTCTCCCATAAAATACATTCCTTTATGCTGACAAAGAAAATGGCTTCATCTAAAAAGGAAAAGGCATAAATTTTTATTGATGAAGATCAATATTCAATCTATAAAACTAGATTATGATTATATATGTGAAAATGAAATTAGTGTTAAATTATAACAAAAGGCTACAAGGACAAAAAAAGATATCACATTTCACTCATGAAGCCATCTACAATCAGTCTTATCACACTTGGCACATTTCAGCTTTATGCTCCTTAAGGCAATAATGTATACACTGTGTTTCAAAACTTAAACACGTATATTGATCCAAATTGCTTTTCTAATTTCGTTGAACTGAACAGAATATGCAAAACCAAAAGTGCTTCACTTGCATTATTTTTGTCTCTTTGAGCACTTTCAAAACCAAAAGGCAGAATTTAGTACTTTATTCATCTTCATTATCTTGTAGTATTCACCTTACTACTTAAAATGTAATGTGTGCATTAAATAAAAGTTTATTTTAATCACAAACAGCAGCTCTGACATTGATTAGTCTGATAGTGTTGTTCGAACAGAATTTTCACTACATAAAAAAAAGTATGTCTTTCCAAGTCCATACTGCAGTAACAAATAGGCTTGCTTTCAAAAAGACAAATCCTTTCGTTCTAAACACTGAGATCTTGGTGACACATTTACTTATGCATCACCACTACACAGATACAAATAAAAATCTCAAACATTATCTGCTGTATGTTAAGTCCACTTGAGATAACTCCGATGCTATTAAAAATAAAGTTCAGACTAGGTGGTTGTCAGGAAACTCAATACTAACAGTTTCAATACGCTCCAGACAAAATAACATTCAACCAGGTTCCCTAGACGAGGTAGTTTTCCCGTTGCTGCACTAATGGGAGAGGCTGCATTGGTGAGAGGTCATCATCGGAAGAACTGGGTTGCTTTGTCAGCATGGTTAGAGCTCGTACTGTTAACGACATAAGGACATATGTATTAGTGTGGACAGTATATTCTATATGGTATACAAAATTCTATATCCATAAAACAGTTCACATGTTATATCAACAAATATTTCAAAACCAACAGAAAACCAAAAGGTAGATTTCTTAAAGCTCATTATGAGCTATTTATTGGATAAGATTCCTTGAATAAAAGGTATGCTACATACATACAAACCACTGCCTTATCTTTACACTTCAGGTTCAAAGTTCCTTTCCACATTCGATAAAGGAAATTAAAATGATAAATTTTAAATAAATTTGTATTTTTCATAACTAATAAATCTTGGGTCTGGATGTAAGGATAATTCTCTAGTGCCAGCTAGAGTCTGGTTAAAAAGACACAAGGAATTGGTGGCAACAGGGTCTACTGAGCAATGGACAAGATTTGCTAATAAAAGAGGCAGTATAAGAAGAAATCAACAGTGCCATCTTTGGAAGGCTTCTCATCTCCTTTGATGGCCGGCATTCTTATTCCTTCTTGTTCAGCTTTCATGGATGGGTGTGACTTTGTCTGCAGTTCGTGACTAGACCAGCCCTGTGGTGCACAGAGCATAGGACCAGCAGAAGGAAGGGTAGAGGGCCTATTAGTGCTTATCATCTTTGTTGTGTTTATCTGCAATTACCTCAATCCTGATCTCTCTTCTCATGCAAGCAGCCATTGAGGCAGTTAAGTCTTGAAAGGCTTCTTCAACTTGCTCTTCCTCTTCGCAAAGGGTAAGGGACCAAGGTCACTAGCGTGACTGGCTCTCCCCCATGTAGGGTCTGCACTGTTGTGCTAGCCTGCTTAGATTCCAGTTAGTACAGTAAATGTTAAGTACTGTGCTTACAGAATATGAATTGCATACACTTAGAAAGCATGACTGTTTAAGTGGATTTTCATGTTCAGTCAATGTGAAGAAATGACAAGGTTTGAACTTGCATCCGAGATTTGCAACTGTGATATTACAACAAAAAATTTTAACCCTTGGCACAGCCTATTTCTGCCAACCTCGTGGAGAGGTACCACCAGTCGGTAGGGTCCCTATCTCTTCAAAGATGGAAACTGTTCAGTATCTTGCAAGTGAGAGGTATTTCTCGCAGAGCAGCGACTCAGATGTCTGGCTACCTCAGGAGATCTTCAGCCATGTACCAGGACAATGGGGTGTCTACTGTGATTGATGTTATCAACGGGGTTTCTTTTCACTTGGAACTTCTGTGCAGCGGATAGTGAACTTTCTGATCTTTCTCAGAACAGAACAGGGATGCCTTGGGATTAGTTCTATGTCTGAAAGACTTGGACATCACTTCACCCTGGGAGACCGCACATGTTGTTGGACATCACTTCACCCTGGGAGACTGCTTATGTTGTTGGACATCACTTCATCCTGGGAGACCTCTTATGTTGTTCAGGAGCTTTGAGCAGTCTTGTCCACCTATGGAACTCAAACCTCCAAGTGGGACCTTACTCAGGTTCTGATTAGTCTCGCTCGAGTCCTATTCGAACTTCTACGTCGATCATCAGACGAAACCGACTTAGAAAAGTTTTCCTTCTGGCTTTGGCTTCCTCAAAAAGAGTTGGAGAGCTCCATGGCCTAGATTATGACATAAAACACAAGGGTTTGGGGTCCATAGCTTTTGAATTTGTCCCAGAATTCGTGGCCCATGGCCAAGACTCAAAATCCCTTGGTTCACGATGACAGATTTGCCTCTTTCCATTTCTTCCTGGAGTGAATTTGTTGACAATCCTCAAGAGTTATTGCTTTGTCCGGTCAAAGCAGTGTTGTTATCTAAAAAGGACTTGCTACATATTACCTGTGTATGTTCTATCCAGACAAAAGGCTTGGGTGACAACCATTGTGTTTTGAGTGGTTGCATATGCACTTCATTTGGAAGTGAAGAAATATCTTGAAGCTATTTAACTAAGTCTTTGCTATAGTAGATTCACATCAGCCGTGCATCTGATGTCTAGGCCAGTCCCTTACGAAGCTCCTGATTGGCTGTTGGCTTATCAACAGCCAATCAGGAGCGTCGTAAGGGACTGGCCTAGACATCAGATGTACGGCTGATGTGAATCTACTATAGTGATGATATGGAGTAAATATTCCTGCTTTCTAAAGCAACATCACAGCTACAGCCACTTGATCAAGGCTTCCAAAAGTAAAGTGACCTACAGAAGATTTGTAACGTCCTTGGTGCCAGCCATCAGTGAATACGTACCGCTATTGCAGATTTATTTATTCCAGTCAAATTAGGAAAATAAATGAAAAATTTTAATAAGCTGAAAATTTGTATATGACTTTTCTAGACACTCACAAATTACATATCAAAAGTCCCTATTAATCCACCCTGAGCTTCGTCCACCATCTTGGAAAGTGGCTGCCAAACTGAAGTTTTTCATCATTTCTTTGAAAACGGTTTGTCTGACGAAAATTACTATGAAGTACATAATTAAAGAACATTAAATCCTCTACAAAAATGACACACTGCATTTTTCTCTAAGTGATTTCTCTATAAGTGATAGTTTTACGTTGGTCCCCGCGAATAGTTAGAATTTGCGAACAGTATCTAGAACCCCTATAAAACTCGGAAAACGGCCTATTTTGCTAGTTAAAACTCAAACCCGCATTAAATTTCTATACCTGTTTTTTTTTAATAGTTTTAATACAAAAAGGGCATTTTATGATGAAATTGATAAAAAAAAGTTATTTGAGAATATTTCTCAGAAAAATACTGCGAATAGGCAAATTTCTCACGAATAATGGGTAGATATGGTCCAGAAAGAAATCTGCAAATCAGGAGAACGCGAATACGGGGCCTTACTGTATCAATATATATAAAATTTTTGTGAATGCAGTTTAAAATATTGGTACTTTTTTTCTCTCTCTCTCCACACCACCCATGAGGTAAGAGTGGTGCTTAGGCACTTTTTTTTTTTATGTGGTATACCCTTGAGGCCTAATCCACAAATATTTATTCTCACTTCTCTATCACACGCTTAATTCTTAAGACTAAAAATTTGATCTTGCCAATTTTCTTGGACGCTCCATTTTAGTAAAGTAGATGGTAAAACAATTAATTCCTCTGTTTGTGAATCACTTGGATTTGCAATGCTAATTTTCTGTTGTTTCTCATGATGTGTTTCTTCTGATTCATGGTCAATTATGTGCTGGTGACCCTCAATATGTTCTCAAGGATGCTCAGTGTTGCTGCCATTTGTATCGATTGTAGGAATTTCTGATTCATCCATATTTCTTCTTCATCTGATGGGATAGTAGAGTTTGAGCAGGAAACCACTCGACAAGACACACATACAATAGAACATTTTAGTCTCCCTTTCACACAGCTGCACATCTGAACACAATTCTTTGTGCATGTGCACAATATCAAAAGAAATAAGTTATCAGGTGCAGGTGGTAAGTTGCGGTGACAGGAACCAAGCCATTAATTTCTCTTTTCCATCCCCACTGGTTGGGGGGTAATGGATTGCTTTGCCAAACTTGAACCTGGTGATATACACAAAGAAAATGTTGCTTTGAAGCTGCTGCTGTTGGGGGAAGTCTTTCAAGTCTTACTCGCTAATTACAGCGAACAGTTGCTCTCCTAAAGCACTTGAAGTGAAATGAATTCAGATTTAATTCTTCTTCAGTACCTTCATCTAGGGCATGAGTAGCTTTTCTCCTGTATCAGTTACTGATTTCTGTGTTGATGACCTGCAATTAAATACAGCTGCATGTTTTCTTAATTCTTCTCTCCTCTGTAAAAGACTGAGGAGTTTATGCTTTGCTTGTCCGAAGATTGTCGAAACTGTGTCACAGTCACTTGCAGCATGAAAGAAAAGGATATAATCTTTTAGTGAACCAAGGGAAGCTTGTAGATCAGAGGAAGTGTAATGTCTTGCAGGCACTATTCTGTGACCAGGTTTCAGGAAAATTATATTCTGTTTTCTGGTGTCAGTGCAGTCATAAGTATAAGAAGGGCAACATCTCCAACAACAGCAATGGTGTTTGTAGAACTTAAGACACTCGTGTATAGCTGTCTGTATAATCAATAAATCTACATTACATCGTCAGTTGCTTGTTTCACTGAGATACCATTTTCATATAGTTTTCATGACAATCTGGCTAATAAACCTTGCATTTGATAAAAAAAAAAATTTTTGACATACAAAAACTTTAGTGTGATGGTCAAAGAGGATTTATTGTTGCTGTTGTTGAAGATGTTGACCTTCTAATTTACGACTGCACTGACACCAGAAAACAGAAATATAATTTTCCTGAAACCTGGTCACAGGAAAGTGCCTGTAAGACATTACACTTTCTCTGATCTACAAGCTTCCCTTGGTTCACTAGAAGATTACATCCTTTTCCTTCATGCTGCAAGTGCTGTGACAATTTCATCTATGGACAAAGAAAGCATAAACTGCTCAGACTTACAGAAGAGAGAAGAATTAAGAAAATATACAGCAGGTCATCAACACAGAAATTAGTGACTGATACAGGGGAAAAGCTACTCATTGCCTTATATGGAGGTATTGAAGAAGAATAAGATCTGAATTCCATTCGATTGAAGCGTTTTAGGAGAGCAACAGTACACGCTGGAAACAGCAAGTAAGACTTGAAAGACTTCCCCCCAACAGCAGCAGCTTCAAAACAACATTTTCTTCATGTATATAACAAGGTTCAACTTTGGCATAGCAATCCATTACTCACCAAGCAGTGGGCCCCATAGAGGGGGTAATGCCATCAGTGGACCTCATGCGGTGCACTGTAGGCATTACTCAAGGTTCTTTGCAGCGTGCCTTTGGCCCCTAGCTGCAACAACTTTTGTTCCATTTACTGTACCTCCTTTCATATTCTCTTTCAGCAACTTACTTTCTACCCTCTCCTAACAATTGATTGATAGTGCAACTTCAAGGATTTCCTCCTGTTAAACCTTTCAAACCTTTTACTGTCAGTTTCCATTTCAGCACTGAATGATCTCATAGGTCCCAGTGCCAGGCTTTTGGCCTAAATTCTATATTCAACTCAACCAAGCAGTGGGGATGGAAAAGAGAAGCCAATGGCTTGGTTCCTGTCACCACACCACGACTTTGATATTGTGCACATGCACAAAGAATTGTGTTCAGATATGCAGCTATGTGAAAGGGGGCCTAAAATGTTCTATTGTAGTATGTGTGTCTTGTCAAGGGATTTCCTGCTCAAACTCTACTATCCCATCTGATGAAGAAGAAATAATAGAAGAATCAGAAGTTCCCACAATCGATACAAATGTCAGTGATACTGAGCATCCTTGAGAACATATTGAGGGTAACCAGCACATAATCAACCATGAATCAGAAGAAATACACTATGAGTAATTATGAGAAACAACAGGAAATAGCAATGGAAATCCCAGTGATTCACATACAGTAGAATTAAGTACAGGCAGTCCCCCGGGTTACGACGGTCTCGGCTTACGACGTTCCGTGGTTACGACACTTGAATTATATTCATCAGACATTATATCCAGGGTTACGACGCCTACAACGCTCATCTGGCAGATGAAATATGACACCAAAAATGCAAAATAATCAATATTTGAAGTTTTTTTTTGATGAAAAATGCCATAAGAATGCAATTTACATAGTTTTCAATGCACCCAAAGCATTAAAAATAAGGTTTTCTTAGGATTTTTGACGATGTTACGGCTTACGACGATTTTCAGCTTCCGACGCGTCTCAAGAATGGAACCCCCGTCGTAACCCGAGGACTGCCTGTAGTTTACCATCTACTTCTACTGCAATGGAGCATCCAAAGAAATTGGCAAGGAGATCAAATTTTTAGTCTAAGAACTATGCATGTGACAGAGAAGTGGGAAGAAATATTTATGGATTAGGCCTCAAGGATATACCACATGAAAAAAAAGTGCCTTTAGACGCTATAAAAAAAAAACTATGCACTCTATCTCATGGGTGGTGTGGAAAAAGAGTACCAATATTTTATACTGCACTTCCAAAAATTTGATATATCTATAGAAATATCACTTATAGAAAAAAAATGCATGGTAATTTTTTTAGAGAGAATTTAATGTTCTTTAATATGTACTTCATGGTAATTTTCGTCAGACTAATCGTTTTCAAGGAAATAGTGAATAACTGAAATTTGGCAGCCATTTACCAAGATGGGGATGAAGCTCAGGGTGGATTACAGGGGGAATTTTGATATGTTATATCTAAGTGTCGGAAGAAGTCATTTACCAATTTTCAGCTTATAAATTTTTTCATGTAACTAAAACATGCCTAATATGACTGGACTAGTATCCTTATTTCAGAGACTGTAGATACCAGCCTTGTAAAGTTATTGTGGAGTAAGGTAGTCAAGGACTTCATGGATTTCCTCACAGTTAATGCACAAGTCGAGATGATTTTAAATGTTACAAGGAATAATGGTAGGAAAGGATTCTCTTGACGTCATCAACGACAACCAAATCCCATATAACAGCATACACAAACACTTACTAAGAAACAACTTGGGGAGGGTTTCCATCCTGTACAGATGCAGATGTAAATCAGAGGATCCTTGAGTGCAATTTTTTGAAAGAATAAGCCTCCGAAGGATAACCTACATGCTTATAACCACAGCAATATTTGTATTATGAAGCAAAGAAACATATATATCTTCCTATTTTTAATTCAATCATTTGCAGTTGTGAAATGTCAACTTTCAGTGCCTGAGGATGCTTAGTGCTCAGACATCACAGCTCCTGACATTGGCATTATTAAGTCTTCTCCAAACTATCAAAATTTGATTAACCTTTGTCCTTCTGTCAGGTGGTTCAAATTAGCCTGATATCTCAACAATTACTTGGAGTTATACATCTCGTTTTCTCACCAAACCAGCAATGGAAAAACCTTAACAGTTTGTGTTATGACGATTGCATAAGTACTGAATATGTACAAACTTCTTAGTAATTACAGCTGTCGTTAAAAGACGGTAAAAAAAAGTTATTTACACTGCAATAACACTGTTACTTATTACTGCATAGAAATCATTTATAGTGCTGTTACATAATGTAACAGCACTATTGTTTATGCATATGAATGCGAATACCACCCATTGTACTTTTCTATAGACGTTTGAGAAATGAAATGCGGAGGGTTAAGGCTGACTGTAGTTTGAATATGAAATGTTTTAATTGTACATGAATGTCTTTGTTGTGATTTTCTCATGTCAACCTGTACTTGGGGAGAAACATAATATTCACACACATTATACAGGCAAAATTATCCTAGCACATTTGTCTATGGTCTGAAAAAAGGTTCAGTGAAGATCCATGTAAAAGCTATAGGGTAACAACAGTAACAGCAAAGCATAACTAAAAAAAAAAAAAAAAATAGTAATTTCCTGACAAACCCTACCTGAAAAGATTAGCAAAATCAAGCAGTAGTAGTGCTTGAAACTATACGTTCAAACACTTTTTCTTCATGGACTCCTACCTTGACACTAAACTATGAGAAATATAAAAGTGCTTGACATCACCCTTCTATCTGCTATGGAAGCACAAGCCCATTTTGATGCTACTATGCAACTAAAAGACTAAGGAAACTGATGACCCCTATTAAGAAGCACAGCAGATTACTGTGAGAGACAGGGAGAAATACAGTACGTATACTATTGTACAATATCAAATTACAGTAGCATTCAAAGCAGCGGAGAATGTGAATGCAATGTTGAAGAGCTTACTTTTATTTTATTTCAGCTTTTTTTTTCTTTTCTTATATCTAAGGTCACTGCCACTCATATATTTTTTTTCAGTAAGTATGCATTCCAAAAATTAGGGTCAAAACAATTGTATTCTCCATTATTTAGCATGTTGATTTTAAATGATACAGTGGTTTTCATTTACTATTTAAAGTTGTCTATTTCATGTAATCAAATGACTAAGTGTAATATAAAAAAAAATCATAGCAGGATGCTTCCTTTTGCCTCCTTTCTTTAATGCCTTACTGACTAATAGCTGGCACAAATAAAAAATATTGCTCATACCTCTACTACATCTTTTTTGCACATTTTTGCAACTGTAATTTTCCATGGTACAAAAAATATTGTGTATATCTCTGCAACTTTATTTTGTAACCACAGCTACAGCATGGCCTTTTTTTGTTAGCTAACTTCAACTCATTGTTTTGACTTATTTATTCATTTTTTTAATGTACCATTATAAATTACAAGTGTCCAATTTCAAAATGATCCTAACAAGAAAATATTTTTTTTATTAAAATTTTTTTTACAAATTCATTGCTTAGGTACAAATTCATTGCTTATGGTGCCTATTTCAAGAGAAAAATTTCCCTGACAAAAACTTCAATAAGAGGTAACTTATATTAGGTACAGGTAAAATCTGCATATGCGTGGCAAATCCTAGGCTTGATTTTTCCTTTGCTCAAGTTCTACGATTAATCGATGAGTATGAAAAAATTAGGTTTTTAAAAAATACATCTGTTTTAGTACAAACCCATTTTTTTTTTCTTATAAAGTTTGGTTCCAAAAAGTAAATATATGTTTTACAAATCATGTGTTTTAGAGCAAACCATTACTTTTTGTGCCCTATCACTAATCAGGAAGAAGACTATACAGCTGTTAAGCCCCCATAGGATTTGTTTTGAGCCTGAGATTATTTAAATATCCTGCCCCTCTTACTCAACAGATCAGGAACTGTGACTGTGATGCATAACCTTGACAACTGAAAGTGGTTCCAATTGCACACACTCCAATAAGTTGTCCATCAACCACTTAGGCCCTGAAAATGATTGTTATAAGGTCAGCCCATATTGAAAAGGCACTCTTGAGAATGATCAATGCAGATAATAGGACTGACTGCCTTGGAACTTGCCATAAACCTAACACTAAACAAAAGCTTTATCCACCTCATTAACATGCACCTTTTGGATAACTCAACTGACCCAATGCAAAGCCACATCTAGCGACTTGACCTCTAAACATGTGCTGCTGACAGAAATGTCAGGATATTCAAAAACCTTCTATATACTATTGCAAAATGGATATTAAATTCCAGGTTGCACCATGTATGTTAAAAGGCATTCAAATTCTAGGCTGCCATTTACAAGAATGTAGCAATCAAGGTCCTTTAAATATACTCGGAGAGGTCGGCTCATCAGTGAGCTACGCGCATGTGGGCGGAGCTTTTGTGACGTCAATTTTCGGAGACGGTAGCCAAGGTTTGACCTGACTAGAAGTAGTCTTACTTGATCTCTGTCACGTTTATTAACTTCCAGCAGCCATGCCTTCGGTTTGTGCTGTATTTGGATGCCATAATAATAGCAAAAAGACCATTTATATGGGTATTCGATATTCTAGTTTCCCAAAGGAAGAAAAAACGAAGAAGAAATTTATGCTTGCAAACGCGCAGACGATGTTAACTGGAAGCGTGCTCTAATTTGTTGAGTCCATTTTAAAGCAGAGGACTATGCAGATAACATGAAGTACAGACTCCTGGGAATTGAAAAACCCAAAAATCAACGTGCACTGAAGGAAGAGGCTGTGCCATCCCTTTTTTTTACCTAATGGTAAGTTACAAGTTGAGCAATATGCCAAAAACCTGCATGATACATTTCTTCCCTTCGACTCCATTTTCCCTAACATATTTTACCGTCTGTGACACCTAGATATCAAAAAGTAAATTACATTAGACTATCAAATTAAAGTTCTCTGCCGTTCTCTTTAAGTATCCAAAAAATATATAATAAAAAATATTCAGTTTTTTATTTTTAAGTATAGGAATTGTTGTGATTTCATAAAATCTGAAATGCAACACTGTCTTTTCAGGTAGCAGTGTATCTGAAAAGGAAGAGGATAGATGTGCACGAGCCATAAAGCAAGGACTCAATAATTTGCGGGTTTGGAAAGAATTCGGGATTGATCCCCTTAACCCTGAGAAAGTCTTTTTTTTAAAAACCCATGTGCTGACAGGAATGTCTTCATATTTGCTGACGCTCCTCATTTGATAAAGTTAATTAGAAATCATTTTCTGGACCACGGTTTTCTTATGGAAAATGGAAATAGTGTATCTGATGCCTGTTTCCGTGAAAAGCTAATGAAAACCGTATCAGAGTATGCCTTAGCATATAAGATTAATGAAACACATATCAATGTAAGTGGCTTACAAAGACAGCATGTAACGTATGCTGTACAGCTACTTTCAAAGTCATGTGCTAAGGCATTGTATTTTTTAGGAGAAAGGGGCTTACTAGAGAGCAACAATTGGAAGGAAACTGCCGATTTTATAGCTACAGTGAATGAATAGTTCGTTGTCATGAATTCCTCTATGATGTTCGGTGACATAAAAGCCCACTGTGCATTTGGGATAAATTTGGATAGCCAGAAAAGTGCTCTACAAAAAATGGTTGATGCTATTCTGGGAATGAGGGTAAAAGACCCAAAATTTAATTGCCTTTACAAATTCCAAAAAAGTGTGATATTTTCTTGCCACTCAATGATTGGGCTACATAACATGCTAAAACAGTCATAACATTTCTTTTATTATGACACGGTGATTAAATCAAGACTGTCTTGAAAGTTTTTTTGGATGCATTAGGCAGATGAGGGGTTCTCATGATCATCCCAATGCAGTTAATTTTAAATACAGATTGAAAAACATTTTGCTAGGTAGGGATATTGAACTTGTTAGTGATAAAGCAAACTGCGACAAAGGAAATGAAAACCTTGACCCGTTATCCCATGAAATGGTATCATCTGGACGTGATGGAAACGGACCTGATAAATCTTTCCATGACAAGGAACTGGCCTTAGAAATGTGTATGACAAACATCATTTTTAGAGACCTGGAATTTGATGTGGATCTTAAGAATGACGAAATGTTCTCCGAGGAAACAGAATTTGCTAAATGTCAGAAATCAGGAGGCACCATGGGATCTGTTATCGAGGAAGAGTCCTTAAGATATATTGGTGGATATGCAGTGAAAAAGTTTTCCTTTAAATATCCAAATATAGGGTACATTGTTAACAGCAAGACGTCAGAGACATGGGTCCTTTATATAAGTGAAGGAAAACTATGCACCATCAGCCGACTTTTTTTCTAAACTAAAAATTTGTTGAGAAATTTTTACAGCAATTCATTGCTATGGTCTTAGACCAGGAACGGAATGCATAAAAACAATGGCTGCTGAAATGAAATCGGCTGTTGGTGGTGTTCCTGACGAGGTTGTGGAATTTTTTGCTTAAATATCAGTGTTTTTTTAGAATGCAGCACCTCAACAACATTATCGACATGAGTAAAAAGAAACAGAGGACTTGCAGGAGTTCAGTAAGAAAAACCATGAAAACAACAAAAGTTTTTCCTCTTGGGGTCCACACCTGGCTCGGTGAGAAACAAACTCATGCATATCTCAATTCCATCATCACCATTAAACTGTCATCTTTGTTCTGTTCATCTGTTGGGATTAAAATGAGAGTTCATTGTACCAAAACAACTTTCTCTATGTTAATCCTTAACTCGTTGTGAAGGATTTAGTACCAAGGACAACTTTCTCTACGTTAATCCATACCTTGAAAGGTACCTCTATACCCTATGACTTTTTGTTTAGAAGCATCAGATTATTAAGAAACTTTGATGTATGGTCTGCCATAAGGAAAATCTGTACTTTAAGTAAAACAAAATAGAAATATTTATACCTTAAGAAGTATTTTTTTGGAAAGTTATCAGTGCATCGTGTTACTACGTATACCTGTCAGAGTCAGTGCTGTCAGAGGAGACTGTTCGTAGCGTGACGTCATGCGCAGAGGGAACGTATTTTCGCTCGCTGATGAGCCGACCTCTCCGAGTATATTTAAAGGACCTTGGTAGCAATAAATAACAGGTTGTTACGAGACTGGTAACAAACAGTTTTATCATAAGGTGTACAATAACAGTTAGTACTCAACATCTTGAAAAATTACCTGGTGTATTGACCATTCTGAAGAGAGAAGTTGGTATGAAGCTGATGGTCTGCAGGACCATAGTTATGCCTACGTTTGGTTTAGCATGGCTCTTGATTCCTTAACAATGCTGAGACATCCTACGCCACTATTGAGCTCAAGATGCTGGTTGTTGTCTGGGCGATGTCAAAACGTAGGCTGTATCTTGCTGGCCTACAGAATTTTACTCTGAAGATGATCACCTCGCCCTCATACCTATCCTGAATCTTTACTTGTTGGATGCCATCAAGAATCCTTGCCTCTAGCGTCTGAAGGAGAAAATTTTGCCCTACTCATTCACAGCTGTGTGGCATGCTGGCAAGTCTCTGAACATTCCATATATCTTGTCTCAAGCCTCAGTTAGCCACTCCACACCAGATGACAAAATTGCAGGTGCCTCTTCTGCCACCTATTTCCAAACTGTCATGGCCATGTACACTCACCCCTTCAGGATAGTTGACAGCTCAAGATGCCGACAGAACCCTTCAGGATCTACGAGACACAGTGAGAGCAGACCCTCTCTACACTTGCCTACTCAACTGTCACCTCAGGAATCCCTTCCAGTAGATATGATCTTCATAACTCCTTATTCCCAGTATCTTACTCCCATACTGGAAGATATGGGGCAACGGGGCAACCTCTACACTGATGAAGACCTCGTCCTGTATGGACCAAGAGTTATAGTTCCTGCAACACTCTGCTGCCAGAAAAGCCTTCCTCGTTGTAGTCAACCGACTCTCAAGATGGCCTGTCGTTGTCCCATCCAAAGGTAATACTACTGCATCTAATACAATCAGGATCTTCTGCTGCTACTTCCAGGAAGTTGGTGTCCCTCTCCACCTGAGGACCGATGGAGGACCACAGTTCACCAGCAATGAGTTCCAGTATTTCATGGAGCAATGGGGAGTTCGACATGTGGTGATATCCCCATATTTTCCACAATCGAAATGTCATGCCAAGGCCATCGTATAGTCGACCAAGCACCTTATCCGGACAACGGTACCCTCCAGCAACATTGACAGTGAGAAGATTGATCGAGGTCTTTTAGAGATCTGGAATACTCCTAATTTCGCTGGCTTCACTGGCTGCTCCCCTGCCTAGATCCTGTATGGCCAACCTATTAGGTCGTGCATCCCTGCACACCCTGAGTCCTTTTAAAAAATGAGTGGCAGGTCAAGACTGAGGACTGATCACTGTGCTGCTGCTCATGCTGAGCAGGTTAAGACCTTGTACGATCAGCATGCCTTCCCCCTACCCAGGTTGCTATTTATTGGACAGCATGTTTGGATCCAAGACCCAAAATCTTACCGCTGGGACAAGGTCAGGTTAGTCATGGGTTTCGTCAGGTCAAGGGACTACAGGTAGTCCCTGGGTAACATCGTTCCAGACTTATGGTGTTTGCCTCATGGTGCTGTTAACCACAAGTTTTCAGCACCATGAGTGGATTTATGGTACTGTTACCTGCTTTATGGCACTGTAACAGGGCTATTATTGCCATTATAATTATGATGATTTGGGTTAAGGCGATTTTTGGCCTATGGCCCCCTGCTGGGAACAGAACCCCTGCCACAACCTGGGGACTGCGCATATGGTGGTGAAACAGTCGTTTCCTTCACCCAGTGCCACCCCCTACTGTTGACCTCTCCCCTCTTTTCCCCTGTGGACCATTGTTTGGACCACAAAAAGCAGTCCTTAGCTGATATTCCCTAATGTCCCCACGTCGATCATAAAGACTTGCAGAAAAAGTCTGTTTAAAAGTTTACTATGAGCGTGAGGGGGAGGGAGGTGTCGGTCCATGAAAGACATATTCAGTAGTATAATGTATCAACCTTTATATGAATGTAAAACATTCTTTTATACTTTATGTCCATACATATACATGTGGCAGTAATGTTTTGCCAGCACGGGAATGCTTTGGCATTCATTGTACAGTAATACCACGAACTTATGTAAGGTCTTTGCATAAGTTTGGCAGTCTCTTAAAAATGCTAATAAATGCGTACTTGTAGAGTTTGAACACTAAATGGACTCTAATCATGCTCCCTATGTATTAAGCTAACTTTTAAATGAAATTAAACTTACTGTAATTTCATCTAAAAGTTAGCTTAATACATTACCCTTAAAAAAAGAAATAAATGATAGGTATAATTATATGAGTGCGTGAAGATTACATATGTAAAACAACTTATTTCTCAATTCTTTCCCCTTCCGACCGACTGATAGATTTTTAAAATGTCTTCTCAACCACTTTTAAGAAATACTTTATTCTGTCTCTTTCTCTTTGCTCTGACATTCTTTTCATGAACAAACCGTTCTTTTTATATGGACCAATACACAACTCTTAGTTATTTGTCTTTGTTTGAGAACAGCGGATTTTCAGTTCTAGACGGTAAAGGTAAAAATATATAACTTAAAAATTATCTACTAGAGTTTTGTCTTCATGTAAGTATTAAGCTAACTTTTAAATTAAGTTACTTTAGTAATTTCATTTAAAAGTTCGTGTAATACATTATCTTTGAAAAAAGAAATAAATGGTTGGTAAAAATTTAGTTGTGTGTGAAGATTACATAAGTAACTTTAAATTATGTAAAAATCATTGACTGCTAATCGGCAACACTCCCCTGTTGTAACATTACTTGACATATTTGACAGCTCTGGACTTTGAGCTTCTGGTGGAGTTAAAAAGAAAGATGAGGGGAAAGAATTTTTTTTACGCATCATTTTGTAATTACAGTTGTTATTATTACTATTACTATTATTATTTTTATTACTACTATTATTATTATTTCAAGCATGCTCTATTGAAGGAGATTGTTGCTTCAGCTGCATTAATCTTATTAAGTTCTTTTCTATTCTTATCTCAAATTTTTCAATATTACTTATAGATTGGAGAGATGGTAGTCCATATTACAACGATTTTGATAACCCAATGAGGATGACAACCCCAGAGATGAAGGCAACCCAGATGTCAATAATCCTGAAGATGATGATGATAGTCGCGAAGAAACCCCAGTTCCTGGAGATGATCTGCCATACCCTGAGGACATCACTACCTGCCTTGCCCAGCTACAGGACAATGATATGAAACGGCGAATGCGGGACATCACATGTAAGCTGATTTCCTTCAATGGCGGCAAACTCTGCATGCTGCAGCAATCTCAGGGCCACATCAACCTTACCAACTACGAACCAACCCCAGATCAAGATACTGTATTAAGACTTGGACTAAACTGTCATTTCATCTCCAAACCCAAGCCCCATGAGAAGAGGTTTAGAGATCAAGCAACTGCTGGACTCCATTCAGCAGTACGAAAGCCGCAACATTAGTAGAACGACTGACTCCCTTCTACCCCTTCTTGTTGAAGCTCTCACTGAATGGGGATCCTACAGTAGTGGTATCTTCTCCCACGAATCGAAAGAGTCAGCGAAGGAGTCAAGGGCGGGTGGACAAGTCAGCGGCCTTCGTTTGATCAACACGGCAGAGTACCACTAAAAACTGGATGCCATCCTGTCTGATGACACCAAGTTGACGTTTGACGAAGAATCCCACTGAAGACATTGAGAGAGAACCAACAGTATCATCAGCACTGTAAATGCCACAACAAACGCCGTATATCTCCCGCCTATCATGGGAGACTACAATATGGGATATCTATATGGCAATGTAAAAAATCCCAAAAATGGAAATCTTCTCCAGCCTATTATAAGCCAAATGCCAACCCGTATTTACGCCCTAGCCAAGTGTCTGAACCATATTTTGACTCCCTACTTCCCGAGTAGCCATAACCTACGTTCATCAGCGGAGTTCCTTGAAGAAATTTGTGACTCCTCAGGAACTGGTATTATTGCCTCGCTGGACGTGGAATCATTGTTAACAAATGTCCCTGTTGACGAAACTATAGATATGATTTTAGATGGTGTCTATAGGGACCAATCAACCCCACCACTCAACATCCTGAAGTTTCCTTGTGGGCCATCCTCAAGATTTGCATGAAGAAAAGAAAGCCCCCTTCTCCACCCACAGAAGACAGATGTTCTGCCAGAAGGATGGTGTAGCAATAGGATCCCCTTGGATGTTCAATTTGCCAACTTTTTCATGGGAACAGTGGCGGAAAGAGTCTTGAGTAAATGCGATGTCCCCGCAAGTATGCAAGATACATAGACGACATCTTTGTTCATGCCAACGATGAGGAAGAGGTAGAAGCTGTCCGGCACATGTTCCAGAGGTCCAGCATACTGAACTACACCGCCAAGTTCAGTACCAATGACCAGCTCCCCTTCCTCGAAGTCTTTATGAGTAAAACCAAAGATGGCCTTCATACTTTGGTCTACACGAAGAAAACCAACATAGGAATGTGCCTCAACGGTGACAGTGAGTGCCCCAACAGATTCAAGAGTACAACTGTCAGGGCTTCCGTAAGGAGGGCCCTTACCCACTGCTCTACCTGGCAGGACACCCACCAAGAACTCAACCATGTCTCACAGATGTTCGTCAACAATGGGTATTCCAACAAACTCGTCAACAGAGAAGTTTGTTTGTTTTTATGGTCTTTTTATGTTGCAAAGAAGTGCGAGCAGCCCTGGACAGATGGTACAATGGAAATGAGAGCCCACAGCCTCATCCCCAGGACAGCATCAAGATCTTCTACAAGGCTACAATGCATTCACAGTACCGTGAGGATGAGAAGGCCATGAAGAAGATCATAATGGGAAAACTTTCCCCTATGGATGAAAACAGATCCATCAATTTTGTCATTTATTATAAGAACCACTAAACAAGGGACCTGATAATGAGAAATAACCCAACCCAGCCAGTGCAAGACCCTTTGAAACAGACTGTGGTATACCAATTCATATGCCCTGCATGCGGATGCCCTGGCGCCTATATTGGTATGACCACAACACGTATGTCTAAGAGGATTTCCTGCCATGCACAGGAAGGGGCCATTAGGAACCATATTTTGGTGGTACATAATGAAGCCATCTCCCGCGACGGAATTATCCAAAACACAAGGATAATCAGGAGAGCCCCGGATCAGATGTCTCCACCTGTTGGAGTCCCTCCTCTCTGAACACCACCCAAGAGGTGCTTTTCCTCCTCGCAAACCTACGAAGAAATATACCAAACTATGACAATACCAGAACGAGAGGAGACACCAACCAAGTCATACCTGATCGCATCAGCCGCCCGGCAGTAGATGAAAATTCCAGCTGCTGTGATGTCATGCAGCGTCCAACAGCCAATGAAAATTCAGCTTCGGCTTGCAGCGACATCACAGTCCAACTTCAACAGTCTGCTAGGTTATGACAGCGAGAGCTTTGACTCTAGAAAGTACGTAGCTTGAAGATTCCTTCCAGCTGCCTACAGGAGAGGCGCTTCACACCCCCCGACCAATGACAATTCAGCTCATGGATACCCCCTGCTGACCCCGACTATAAATTAGGGTAGCACTGAAACCATCAGTCTACTCAAAGCCACAGCCTTGAGAATATCTGGTTGAATCCAGAATAAATGTCGGCCTTTCATTTCATTTACATAAAGTATTTGCTTAGATTTGTATTAATCTATGGATAATGTACACCAGATTTGAATATACATAAATTTCGTCAAATTCATCGATTTGAGTTTTCCTGTATCCAATAGGTAATCTCCTTCAATAGAACATTATTATTATTATTTGAAAATATTAATGAACATATCATAAACATTCTCTCATCTCAGTAAGAGAGAGAAAGTTGTTTTAACATATAGTGAAATGGAAAATGTTTGTAATTCTTTAAAATATTATCACATAAATTTTGTAATTACATATACCATTCTCTCATCTCAGTAAGAGCGAGAGAGAGAGTTGTTTTTACTTAAAAGTGAAATGGGAAAGGTTAGTATTTCTTCAAAATATTATCACATACAAATTTTGTAATTACAGTTATATTATTATTTGAAAATGTTGCTTTTGCGTGTCCATGAAATATACTTGTGTATGATAATTAGTTAGGTGCCAATGAAAAGTTCGCGCTATTGTGAATTCGCACAACTTGAATCGTGTAAGATTGAGGTATTACTGTATTCACATATTACATCTCAGTGAACTGTGAATTTGTATACTGAGAACTGTGAATTTGCATACTTAACTTAGAAATTAAGAACCTACTTTTGTACATTTCAGTATTTCCTTTATCCCCAACCAAGAACCTACTTTTGTACATTACAATATTTCCTTTATCCCCAACCCTTAGTGATAAGGATACCATACCAAACACACACCTCTAGTGCTAGAAAGGCACAGGTTCTTGGCAGTAAGAGTGACTTAAGTACAGGCAGGCCCTGGTTACCGGCAGGGTTCCATTCCTGGGGACTTGACAGTAACCAAAAAGCGCTGATAACCAAAATTCAAGTCTAAAGGAGCTGCAATCCACCTTATGGTGCCCCAGACTGATAACGACACCTTACACAGTCTCATGGCCAGATATTTTACCCTCATATTTAATAACTTTAATAAAAAAAAGTATTGTTAGTAACGTTATAATCGTTGCTTAAATGTGTACAGCCATAAATCACTGAATTAAAACTGTTGTTTTGCTATGAACCACTGAACCGAATCTAATAACACTACTGTTATGCTTGCATTTCAGCCATTGTCCAAAAGTAAAAAATTACCATAGTTATGTTAAAAATACCAAATTTGTAACTAATTTGTATTTTTCATAACTAACAAACCTGAGGTCTTAACATTAGGATTTACTAGCGCCAAGCTGGAAACCGGTAGAATTAAAATTACACTTGTGAGATCCAGGGACTAATGGCATCTATACCAGGTCACGGGGCATGTATACCCAGAATGCCCACGGCTACCTGTGACCCATCAGTTATATTTCTAACCCAGTTTAGACTGCTAGAGGGGTGGTTCGAGGTGGGCCTTTAACTGTTAAGACCTCAGGTTTGTTAGTTATGAAAAATACAAATTAGTTACAAATTTGGTATTTGTTCATACACGAAACAAACCTTCGGTCTTAACATTAGGATAGACTTACTATTGGAGGGAGGTAAGTCTCTACAACTGACTGGGAGTTTGCCACCTTATCCATTTCCGAATATATAGGGAAATTCTAAGAGAATGGACAATGAACCTAGGACCAAAGATATAAGCGGATCTATTGGTTTCCTCCCACTGGGTGTAGATACCATTCTACTGTTTACTCTTGTCCCTTGCGACTGGATCCACCTTCACCCCTCCTTTCCTTATTATCCAGAGGGGTGTGTTGCTACTGAAAAGTATATCATCAGCTAAGATAGCTTCACAGTATGGCTGACCATCTCACCTGCATCTAGTCCGTTCCAGCACATGACGGTACTCTCCTTCATATTGCCCGTAGTTAAAGGAGTAGGAAGAAAGTAGTAAAGAAAAAAGACCAGTCATCCCATTCATTCTACTTTCATACCTTCATCTTAGACTAGACGCAAACTGACCGCCAGGGGCACTGGATGAACTATATCACTTGTTGGGCCGCCACCACTGGACCCAAGGAAAAGGTGTCCAAGGATCTATGGGCAACATCTTTCAAATAAAATGAGGTGAAAGTTGTTTGGCGCTTCCACACGCCAGCTTTCAGAATTTTATCCACAGACATGTTCTTCTTAAATGCCAGGGAAGCACTCACACCCTGATGTCATGAGCTCTAGCTCCCACCTGGCTATCTGACCCTCTGTCTTCTGCAGTATAAGCATTTCTGATCGTCTCCCTTAGCCAAAATGATATTGTATTCTTGGACACTTCCTTCTTGTTCCGTCCTGTACTTACGAACAACCTCTGGCACCCCGGCCTGAGGTGCCTTTTTCTCTTTAAGTATCTCCTTAGCCCTGACGGGGCACAGGAGCATTTCAGCTTTGTCGTTATCTACAAAGTCTGCCAAGGAAGGTATGGTAAAGGAGTCGAATCTGCCGTCTACTATTGTTGGATTTTGGGTCTTTGCCACGAATTCTGGGACAAACTCACACACCATTGATCTCCAACCTCTCGAGTGCTTTATGAGATATGAGAGGCCATGTAGCTCCCCCACCCTTTTGGTTGAAGCCAGGGCCAATAAGAAGACTGTCTTCAGGGTCAGGCTCCTATCCGTGGACTGCCTTAGTGGTTCGTAGGGGGGTTTTGTCAGACTACTCAGTACCTTGGTCAGATCCCAATCTGGGGCTTTTAGCTCCTTTGGTGGGCATGACTGTTCAAAGCTCCTCATCAGCATGGCCAACTCCCATGAAGACGATATGTCCACTCCTTTCATTCGTAAGACTGAGGCTAGAGCAGCCCTGTACCCCTTCACTGCAGATACAGACATATGTTTTTCTGTTCTGAGATATATCAGAAAGTCTGCTAACTGCTGAATAGTGGTACCGAGTGGAGACACGTTCCCCCTACGACACCAATCACAGTATGCTGACCACTTCCCTTGGTATACTGTCGCAGATGATTTTCTGATATTACCTGCCATCTGAGTTGCTGCTTTCTGCGAAAACCCTCGCTCTCGGAGGAGATACTTGACAGTCTCCACCCGTGAAGCGATAGGGACTTCACCGACTGGTGGTACCTCTCACGTGAGGCTGACACAGAAGGTTGCTCCATGGAGGTAACTCTCTTGGCACATCTACTAGGAGTTCCAGTAGGTCTGGAAACCACTCTGCTTTCGGCCATAACGGGGCTACCAGGGTCATCTTGAGGTTCTGAGACCGCATTACCCTGTTCAGAACCTGACGGATTAGACAAAATGGAGGAAATGCGTACACGTCCAGATTGTCCCAGGGGTGTTGTAGCGCATCTTCTGCTACTGCCTCTGCGTCCGGGACTACTGAACAATACACTTCCAACTTTTTGTTGTACCTGGTTGCGAATAGGTCTATGATCGGTCCTTCCCACAACATGAGCATCCTGTCCACTACCTGTTGGTGTAGGGACCACTCCGTTCCCAGAATCTGATCCCTGCGGCTCAACTTGTGGGCCACTATGTTTCTTTTTCCCGGAATATACCTGGCCTTGATGTCTACCAGGTTCTCTATAGCCCACTGGTGAAGTTGAACTGTCATCACATGTAACTGCCGAGAAACTAGGCCTCCTTGCTTGTTTATATAAGCTACTACTGTGGTGTTGTCTGACATCAATACCACTGAGTGTCCCTTTACTCTCTCCCTGAATTCTTGTAGAGCCAGGAAAGCTGCTTTCAACTCCAGCACGTTTATATGGAGTTCTCTGTCCTTGCAACTCCATTTTGCTGACACCATCAACTCCTCCATATGGGCTCCCCATCCTTCTAGTGACGCATCCGAGAACAGCAAGAGGTCTGGGGAGGATTGTTGAAGGGGGACACCCACTGTTCAGATTGTCGTCGTCCACCCACCACAGCAAGTCTTTCCTCACTTCTGCCGACAAGGGAATTTGCTCGTACGGGTGATCTACTGTTGGTGACCAAAACTCCTTCATCCTCCATTGTAGGGACCGAAGGTGTAGCCTTCCTTGTGGTACTAGCTTCTCCAGGGAGGTTAGGATTCCCAGCACCACCTGCCACTGTCTTGCTGGCTGTGTCTGCTTTCCCAGAAAGGCATTCACCACTGTTTGCATTTCTCTACTCTTTGGTCTGTCGGGAATACTTTGCTTGTGTTGTGTCTATATCACCATTCCCAGTATTCCAAACGTTTGACTTGGATCCAGCTGCGACTTCTGCTGATTCACCACAATACCTAGGCTGTGACAAAGCTGCAGGAGGGCCGCCCTGTCCCTGAGTAATTTCCTCCCTGGACTTTGCTATCACCAGCCAATCGTCCAGATATCTTATCAGCCTGATCCCCTGAGCATGCGCCCACGCCGACACGAGGGTGAACACTCTTGTAAAAACTTGAGGAGACGTTGTCAATCCGAAGCACAGGACCTTGAACTCGAAAGCTTTCCCTGCAAGACTGAAGCGGAGAAATTTCCTTGAAGACTGATGGACTGGTATCTGAAAGTATGCGTCCTTTAGATCGACTGTCAGCATAAAGTCTCCGATTCTGACTGCTTGTAGAACCGTTTTTCGGAGTTTCCATCTTGAAACTGGTTTTCCTTATAAACAGATTCAGCGTTGACAGGTCTATTACTGTCCTCCACTCCCCGTTGGCTTTGGGTACCAGGAAAAATCCTGCTGTAGAAGCCTTTTGTCGGACTGCATACTTGTTGCACAGCTCCTTTTTTCCATCATCTTCTTCACTTCGTCCTGCAGAATAATGGCCTTCTGAGATTTGTGGGCATAAGTGACGTGGGGTAATGGTTGATCTGTCAGGGGCGGGGTTACCTCGAACAGAATCAAATACCCGATCCTGAGAACATCCACCACCCACTGCTCTGCCCCTAGTTCCTGCCACACCTTCCAGTGATTTGCCAGGCAACCCCCCACTGGTGTGGCCGAGTGATGGGAGGCGCCCATCCTATCTTCTTGAGCCTCTCCCCCTTCCCCTATTGCCCCTTCCTCTGTTGTTTCTATTGTGAAAGGGCCGATGAGTTATCCTCTTTGGGGAAGAGGGTCTTGTGACTCTATTAGAGATGCTATGTCTCACTGGTTTCTTCCGAGACATCTGCTGTTGTCTTCCCTCCAAAGGAATAGTTTGACTGTTAGAGGTTTTCCTAACTGCCTGTTGCACCAACCTATCGTTAGTGTCCATCCTTCTTCTATCTATCGCTTCTTCCAGTATGACCTCTGGCAACAGTAGTTGCGATTCCAAGATATCCCCATTCCTCATTGCTAACAGGGAATCCAAATCCACATTGCGGCTTAGTCTAGCCAATGCTGCATCTCTCCTCATTAGCAGGATATTTGCCCAAACATTGGCACTTACGTTTGTCAGGTACGCAATCGGCCTTGGACCCTGACTGTAGTAATCTAATGAACAATGGTTCATCCACTACTTTCCTTGTTGCTTCCGAGGATGCAATTTTCGCCACTGCTGTTGACCAAAGGTCTAACCAGGACGCAGCCTGAAAGACAGAAGAAGCTGTTGCTTCTAACGTGGCAGCCTCTTGGTACGTTATCGAAGGGCACTCCATTTTAACCTGATCCAAGGTTAATCCAGGCCTTAACCTTACAACATTAGGGTTCATTTGTCTAGACAGCAAAGGGACCTTCGGTGTCGTATATTTCCTTTGCTTTATCATTGGAGGGGGAATAAATATTAGATCTTAAGGAATTATCCCTCCCTGCAATCTTTGCGTTTACGTGTTGCAAGACCGATTCCGCATGACTCGAACAAGGCAATTCATACGACACCTTGGTATCCCTCTTTAGTCCAAACGCCATGTCAATTCCAGGAGGAAGCATACTGGCCGGTGTTTCTGTCTTCTCCGAAAGGCTATTGAATTGACGAATCAAATCAATAACCTCTGCATACGAGGCCAGAAACTCTTGGTTTTCTCCTTCCTCCGGCTCTAGTGTACCACTCTCCGTCACGAGAGATGTTGTCTCGCCTCTATCTTCTGACAGACGGCCCAGAATTCCACGGCCGCCTGCCCCTACGGCCGCGCCCTCTTTGATCTTTGCTGGCCGCTGTTGGCTCGATCCCAGATAGTCAGCAGGGGAACGAGAACGTCTTACTCTTTCTCTGCTCACGGATTCTAGAGCGAGAAATCTCGTCTAGATCTCCAAGATGAAGGCTCCCTTAAGACAGAGGTAAGTTCGTCTCTATTAGCATTGGCATCGTTTTCGAGCGTCGGCGAGCCCGGCCTCGGCCTTCTATCCAGACGGACACTGCCTTCCACGAACGTATCCGCCGAGGTTGCCAACTCTCTATTTTTCGTACTTTTAATAGGAGCCTTATCGTCCTTCGTACGTATTTTGAACGGCCTTACGGGCGAAACTGGGACCTGCATTCCATCCGCTGCTGCACCTTTCGCCGCCAACGTCGATTTTACCAGAGGTATCGCAGTTTTTGCGATCCGAACTGGCAACTCCGCCTCGGCCGCTAGCTCGCCGGCCGTCCACTCTCTCGCTTGTTCGGACTCTTGCGAACGGCTTCGTCTGCCAACCTTGTGCTTAATAGCCACTGATTTTCCGACCTTCTTGCTGACTTGGAAATGACAGTCTTCGTCCGAAGAAGAGGAAGAATTGATTCTTCTCCTCTTGGCCCGAGGATCCGCTAGGAACTCCCGAATCCTCCTCCAACGCTTGACTGGCGCTCGCCGTGACGTTATCGGACTTAGCGATGACGCCGAACTAGAGGAAGAAGACGAAGAAGGCGAATCACACTTTTTCTTTTTGTCTCTCTTATTCATTCTCTTTTCTATATCCTGTAACTTCTGCATTACAGTTTGCATTGACGGATCAGAAGGCGTATTAGCGTCTGGGTGCAGCGAAAAAGGCCGAGAATCGGTCTGTGACGTCATCACGCCTGCCATCTCAGAGTGTGACGTATGTTGTGACGTCATCCCTCTCGTAGGGAGAGACTGAGAGGTTTCTGCTGGTAACCGCACGTTTGCTGCCAAATTACCTCCCACGTTCTGCATCGCTGTAAATACTGAGTGGGATGGTGAAGCAGCGGCATTAATTCCCATAAATTGCAAGCCCGGGGGATGAGGAACATTCAGCGCTGCCGGACCCTGCTGGAACCGTGACGTCATATAATGCGCAAGCAGACCATCCAAGGTTGGTACGCCTGGTAGGCCTAGCGCTGACCACGTACCATCTAACCTATGCGCTTGAGTAGCAGGAGCCTGGAACAAAGATGGGTAGAATATGACTGTTATATTTTTACATTATACTTTTATTCGTTATGGAGAAAATATTGGCAAGGAAACATAGTACTGTACTGCTAAATTTAAGCTGCAGTTGTAGCTGAAGTTGAGAAAACAATGTTCACACTGTTAATGACTGTATATTATCATGCATCAACAACATGATGAAACTCGGCCATAAATAATACTGGAGATGAATATTTGAATAAAAAATACCTGACATGAAAGAACACATTTTAACATTGTTTTCATGCCGATAAAAGATAAACCTCATATTATGATAAAATAAGGTGAAAATAAAGGACAGAATCTGTTAATGTTTTTTTACACAAAAAACATGCTCCCAACACCATCTAATTGAGTTCACAACAAGATGTATTTAAGTCATATTTCGAC
This sequence comes from Macrobrachium nipponense, assembly GCF_015104395.2. Taxonomy (NCBI): domain Eukaryota; kingdom Metazoa; phylum Arthropoda; class Malacostraca; order Decapoda; family Palaemonidae; genus Macrobrachium; species Macrobrachium nipponense. The sequence goes on from NC_061104.1 coordinate 7,091,074, forward strand.
TTAAAAATAAACACTTCATATAATGAAAAAAAACCTTGCCCTATATAAATAAGTTTCTAGAGATTCATTTATGCAAACTAAAAGCAATAAGATTGCTCTGAATTGAGTTAAATACGGTGAAATAAACTTACCAATGCCCTCAGCTGATTTTTGCAAATCAAGGCATTGATTCCTTTGTTTGTATTTTATAATACAATAGTAATATCAAACAACATTTGTATTTTATAATACAACAGTAATATTAAACAACATACAGTATTATTGGATATTAAAAAGCGTAACTTTAAAAGATCCAAGGAAAAGATGCATATAATTAAGTTTGTATTTTATGATGGTCTTGGCGCTTAAGCCAACGATAACCAAATAACGGCGCTGTAAACCCTAGGAGGAGAAATGCCTGTTATGAATATATTGGACAAGTGCCATAAAACCGAAATGCCAATAACCAATCCCACTGATAACTGGGGGCTGCCTGTGTATTGGCTCAAGTCTTTGATACATTAGTACTGGAGCCATTCAGTCAACAGAAAGGGTGTAAAGTTGGATTGGCTCATCTTAAAGCTGAATCTGGCAAGGGCTGAGAACTGTACATTTCACAAAAAATATCTTTTCTTCAGTATCATTAAAAATTACTTACAGTCACAACATAAAATTACACAATTTTTCTTTGCTCATGATGCTCTGGCAAGAAGTTGCATCAGGCCTGGAAGTGGTTTAGCTCTATCTAGAAAATTGAGGTGGCATGTGCCCATGGGGCAAATAGAGCAGACTGCTGCTGTTGTTCCAATCACAGAGTAACTAATTACAGAACAAGTTTGCATCTAATCTCGAAGGAAACCTAATCATGAAGTGGGTTTGCAGCTGTGGTTCTAAACAATTAGTAAGCCTACCAATGGGTTTTCTTGGGAAGTAAACAGCCGACTACCTAATGACTCAAAACAGTTAGCTACCAAGTATATCACCTAATCTACAATTTCAAGACTGTTTACAGAGAGAAATATAATGGGAAATCACCAGACATTCTGCTCTTGAAAAAACAAAACTAATACTGGTATTTACATACTTTTCTTTACTATTACCAGCATTTAATCCAAAAAGCTGAATCACACCACGTGTGCTTTATTATAAAGGATTAGTTTATTCAGACCTCTGAGCCTAATAAAGGATTTCCTTGGGCTGGCTCACTATAAAAAAAAAGCCAAAATATAAATCAGAACCAGATACATTAATAGAAAAAACTATACTGCACAGGAAAATCACTAGCAACATTGTAATGCTCAAGCCGGACAATAGCTGAGGCTGGTTTGACAGCTAAGAGCCAATGAATCTGGCCCATACACCCAGTATTTGTCTACTTTAAGAAGCTCTTCTGCCTTTAGAAGTTTTTGTAAACAATTTGTTGACAAATGAAATTGGTATTACAAGTCCTGGGTTTGCTGAGAAATACTGTACTAAAATTTTGAACGCCGTAATTGAGGAAAGACATGATTTACCAATGTTTCGTACTTGAAAAGGTTTAAACCAGCTTGTAGCATGAACTTTGAATAGACTGACATGATTTAAGCACAGTACACTGTATTGATCTCATCTACAGGTCCAACACTCAAAGAAAATTTTTCTTCAATTTCCTTCCCACCCAAGCAAAGCAATGGTTTGTACTTCACAGTATACTATATACCTAATTCAAAACAAATTTTATTTTTCTGGATAAAAGACATTTCCTTACACTAAAGTCCCTTTTCCCCTTCCCTCCCTCTGACATTATGCAGTTGCATTTATTCAATAATGAAGATTCAAATGAAATTTTTTTTTTAATTTATATTAGTTTACAGTCCACTTGAGAATCATCTCCCAACCTCTAAAACTGCAATATTGTAATCTTGGTAAACTGTAAGTCATATGCCCCTTTGATAACATGAAACCAAAGTTAAAGGCTCTTTGTAAGGAAATACTTATTAGCTAAGAAGCAATCAAATTCGTATTGAAAATTTCATATTTAAAACATTGTATAGTATAGTCCATTATACATTTAACAAAAAGTTTATAAGTATAATTGGGATATATAATCAGACATACAAAAATGCATAGAGACATACACCTACTCAAAAGCTTTAAATGAAAAAGCAAATGCCAATAATTCTAGCTCAGAAATCAGTGAGCTTTTTATGGCCTGGTTCAACCCACCTGTTTCTACTGGCCAGCTACAGGTGAGGCTCCACAGTGTTGTGAGCTGCAACATGGAGAAAAAACAAAGAGAAAACATTCAACATGCAACTACTGACTGGCATACTTTCACAACCAGAGCTACCATGCAAAGTTTAACCAACTTGTTTATAGAACACATCTAGGTTCCATTCCTTAAAATGAAAATGCTTAGATTTCTTATAAACTAACTAATTGGTCTACTTGAGTACGCAGCACTTAGTTCATTGCCAAGGTACAGTAAATGGCAATTTATAAATACTATGCCCAGTAAATCTGCTCAAATGTAAAATGTATGTCATTTAAACATACATTTTATTGGTAAAGCAAACTAGCATAAATAAATGCCTCACCAGCTAAAATGTATTTTTTTTCTTCACTTTCCAATTATAACTAAAAAGCAAGCTGGCACTAGAAAATTTATCAAATATCTTAATTATTGTGAAGTAGTTTCACAATTATTTTTGTAATATATTACTTCATCACTGATACAAAACAATCAGCTAACATATTAAATTATTCTGCAGTAAGAGAGGAAATTTGCAATATAGTACTTCAATTTTATGAGAAATTTCAGTGAAAAGATACAGTCATTTACATATTAGTTTAAATAATGTCTCTAAGACAATATATTGTATGAAAATGGGATCAAAACATCTGCATTTTTCAAATCATCAGTAATGTTACATTTTCACTGTTGTTGGTAAAGTAACTGTGTGTAGCCATTATTAGCCATAACTTGAGTGAAAAGTAAGTAAGACTAGATCACAATGTGCCCTATCACATGTATTTTAATGCCATGTATAAAATGAAAGGGTTAACATGACATCCTCTCTCTTATTACATAAACAGATACGAACATATATTGCAATATAATTTAGAATACATAAAGCGACTTTGCCTATACGTACGTATTTTAAGAAAACCGCTATTATGATTAAGGATGAAAAAAATGTTATATTATGAGAGATTATGAGTTCTATCCTACACAGATAAGAATTCAACAGGTCAAAGAAAGCTCTGCATCAAAAGGCATCTTCACTTCAGGAATCTTACTCTGACAAAAGCCTTTGGAAATTTTAAGAAAAGTTAGCCATGAAACAGTGAAAAAAATGTATCAGAACTACAAGGTATCTTGCTGAAATGTGAAAAGGATACTGTTACTGTCACATTTTTTCACAGCCTAAAATGATGTAAAAAATAAAATGATGAATTACGGTTCTGTATTCAAGACAATCATTAATTTATCATGTTTGAAGCTTGTAATGATTAATTGATAGCCTCTACTAAGCTAATAATATTGTACTCAAATTCTACTTGTAACTCCTCTTAAAAAATATCACTTACAGACAGATCCTAAATGACAGCAATGGAATATAAAAACATTTTGTTTGTAAATAAAAATTTTATGAAATTTTAACCATCTCCAATAAATTGCTTACTTAATTCTATATTGTATTACGATTTGGTAGCTCTGGTTAAAAAAAAAATTACAAAAAATACAATAAATAAAAAATGACATGCAGTTAAAAATGGTCATAAAAGGAATAATGCATCGAAGAACCATGCATGTTTCAGGATACTGTAATTTGAATATCAACAGAACAGCTGACAACTTAGAGAATACTGCAATATCCATGCATGGCTGACAATGATGCATTACAATGGAAGCATGTGGAACAAATAAACTTCATATGTTACATATACTTTGAGGCAAATGACAATGTACATTATTACATGTAAGTCTTCAATAAGTTAATAAAAATAAAAATAATAAAGCCTTAACATCCATGCAAGGTGGAGTACTGTGATAGAAAATTACTGGTAAATGATAGCATGGAACAAACAGTGTGTATAAATGGTTCTAGAACATTAAATAACTGCTCTTTTGTAACAAACATTTAATGTATCTTCAGAATAAATCTATAGCATAACTTGAAAATACTCCATAAAACTATGTCACAGTTACAATTATTATTTTTGTTTAGCAATTCCAAATGTTATCCATGTAATTAATCTGCATTTATTCCTTCATTGTAAAACAAAACTTGCTAATTCAATTCACAAACACAAATGCACATCCAACTGCAAAACAGAAAATTCATTCTTTTGCAATGTATTTCATGACCACTCTAATGAGATTAATTCATGGTAACCATGTCCTGTAGAGGTTAAAAGAAATAAGTTTCCACTAATAAAATTTTAGCCACTGATATTTGGGGAAATCTTGATGGAACATGCAAAGCAAAGGACCAATTACAGTATCAATTTTATATCGTACCTGCTACTACACGACTCTTCTCCATGACTTGACGAGCAAGAATCTGATTAAGAGCTAAAAGATGTTCTCTCTCTTTTTTCTCTGCTGCAAGCTTGGCTTTGAAGGCTAAAGACGAACTTACAGGAGTTTCCCCATCTGGCCTAGGAGCGTCAACATCCGCCGTGACTGTGGTTTGTGTTTCAGAGAGCATTTTACGTATTGACTCTGCTTTCTGCTCTCTGTGAACACGTTCTTCTTCAGTTGGTTCTTTCTCATCATCCTTTGTATAGAAGTAAATTTTAGGTTAAAATCTTCAAGAAATACAATCAAAACTAAATCTCTTAATGATAACTTAACTGCATAAACCATCAACTTCTTTCAAAAGAACACTGCTTAATTTAAATTTGGTTCTCTCACGGCTGGTTACAAAGAAGTCCAGAATAATTGCAGATATTGCAAAGGAATAATTTTGTATTCTCTTAAATGCCAGTTTTAATGACAATCAAAATAATCTGGGAAACCTCAATCTACCATACCAGTCAGCTGTGATCCAATTTCATTGAAAAGACTTTTAACACCAGTCTGGGATTACGAACTCCAGGTTCATAACCTATATTATTTATTATTTATGAAAAAGAAATTATGCCTTTAAATTAAAATACCAAATTTGTGACTAATTTGTATTTTTCATAACTAACAAACCTGAGGTCTTAACATTAGGATTTACTAGCGCCAAGCTGGAAACTGGAAACCGGTAGAATTAAAATTACACTTGTGAGATCCAGGGACTAATGGCATCTATACCAGGTCACGGGGCATGTATACCCAGAATGCCCAAGGCTACCTGTGACCCATCAGTTATTTTCCTACCGCCTTTCCTTAATTTACTTATTATCTTCTAATACTTCTATCAAAACAAAGAACTTCATTGTTGCTTAATAATAATAATCTAAAGGAATGGCTACAGATAGCTTCAGCTGCTTTATTGGTGTCTTATTTTCTTTAGTAAAAAATAAACTGGGCACTCAATAAACTCTGAACATTTAAATCTGTTTCAGGTAACTTGCAGAATGAATACTTGAATTATATAAAAAAAAAACAGATGAGGGAATTGGGCAAATTTTACTGTGCAAGCCTCAGCTTGGATCATCTTAAGGAGGGTGGCTGCTAACAGGTGTTGCCATGTGAGTATAAAAAACCTATAGCTAAACACTTGACAATGCAGATTTTCAAGATCTGGTTAAAATAGCTTTAAACTTCAGGCAATTTTTTTTTTTTTAGGAAAATGATTTCAAATGTTTCATGTATATTTTCAGGTTACGTTAAAAGCTTTGGGAGCCATAATTGTTTAAAGCAAGGTCCCTCTTGATGTGATGACATGCACCAAAGTTTTAACTTTCTAGAAAGTGATGAATGAACGAAGACATAAGAGGAAAGATCTAAAATAAGGAAAGTCCATAATTAGAATAAAGCAATAAACTGTAGCTAACCTACAAGTACAGCACCTCAGTTGATCAAATGAAAATGGAATAGTGCATGGAACTCCAAACATTTACATATTCAACACTGAGCAGGGCAAGTGAAATGTACCAATATTAATTAATTAGTGATACAATACTGCAATGGTGATGCTAGCATTATGTTAGTTCTGAAGTTATTAACATATGATATCTTATGTTAAAGTATAATCAGTCCTCTGCAAACACATTTATGTATACTTCCCTGGGAGTACATTTCAAATGCCCCCTATGTATAGAAAAAAGTATAGAAGCTCATAAAAGTTTAAATCTCTTTAGATTTATAAGCTTTACCTCATCCGGCATATATCGTTCTGGTATGTATATTTTATCAGGAGCACCTAGGACAGAGTCAATAGTTGTTTCATTAAACCTCAAATCTCTGGAACTAAGAGTTGATTTGACCACATCTGGATGATTGCGAGGTCTTAATGCACGAACCATGTCACAGTCGTCACGAGATCTTGCACCCTGCAAAAGTTATACATACTTGTGTTAGCAAAAAATTATATTTCTGCTAAAAATTAATATATTTTCTATTCCTTTTTAAACATATATGCACCATCAAAATTATTCTAAAAGTCATTTAATAAAGAAGTTCATTTCATTAACATCTTCAACCCTATTGTAAACAGACTTTTATTCAAAGAAAGGGAAAAGAGAATAAATATGTATGTCTGACTAAAATATAACCAAAAACAAATATCATGAAGCACTGAAGGTTAGTTGTCCATGATGAAAAACTTTCCTTTGAAAAATGGAAAAGAGGCCTATTCCTTATTATGATAGATTTAGTGATTACATAAAAATTAGGATAAAAAAATGATTGCAAAATTATTTCACAAGATTACCAAGTGCCATTTTTCCACACTTATGTTTGGCTAAAAAGTGGTAGGAGGGGTAAAATTTGAAATAATATTAAGTTACATTAGTTGGGCAACCCAATATGTACAGAGATGACAGAAAATGTTTAAGAAATAAAAGGTAGAAAGCAATGCAATGCACTTGGGGCCGAAAGCAATGTAGAATATGTAATTTCATTAAAATGAAAGTTATGAATATATATATTTATGCAGTAAAGGTGTTTACATAATGCTGAAAAATGATCATGAACATGATCTAAAATTGATTAAACTTTATCAAAATCACAATCATGATATTACATTAAATTCTTGAAAAAAGTTCAAATTTATATAAAAGTACATACTACTCTACTCCTTACATATACATAGTAATTTCATCTTTCCTCTCTCTTGCAAAGCATAATACAAGCAATGGGAGCAATGTGCATTCTAAAATTATCAAAATAAATCAAGTGGGTTGTTGGCAGAAGAGTCACTAAAATAGTCTTCCTATATCTAGAAAAAAATAGTAGCTTCATTATGAGACACTTCCTCTTGGAGCATGTTTCTCTTTAACACAATTACACCTAAATGGGACAAAAATCTTTCAAGATCACAGTAAATTAATAGTATGTGTAGTTTTCTTTCAATCTATTTGACTAGCCATTTCAACCAGTACTGCTGATTTACATCAGTTATTCCATTTACAGGTAGGACACACAATGAATTCTATCATGCTTTGTGCATATTCAGCCTGAATTACTATTGGTTCCAGGTCTTCATCAATGCCTGTATTCCATGATTTCCCAGGTCTTCCTACTGCTTTTTAATTTTCTACCACCATATACATTGATTTTCTGACTAAATGCTCACTATTTCTCATCACATTTTTAAAACCCTCCTGGCCAATCATTAACAATTTTGCATCTATTGTACATATGATAGCAAGTGTTTTCCAATTTTTTTATTTTTTAGAATTTGGTATGTTGAAAATACTTTTAAAAGCTTTTCTTCCATATGAAGCAGCAGATTCACAAATGCATTTTTACAGTTATTTTGTATAGCATGTACATAGGTAACAAACGGAATACTCATAAGAAAATAACAAAAATCATAAAGCCCTCATATAACCAAGTTAATATGAATCATCCAAACTATTCACATTATAAGCCTTTCTCACATTCTTTGAACCATTCTATTCATTCAAGTGTGAACAACTATATTTCCAAACGTTTTATAAACTGTGCAATCAACAGCAAAATCTACTCACAGTCATTAATGCTACCATAGGACTATAACAAAAAACTGAATCACCTACCAAAAGAAACTTTAAGAAAAGTTTATTTCAAAATTTTTAAGCTGTACAACCATCCAGTTCCTAGAATTATGCTAAAAACTAAACAGAAATGAAAAATTAATCACATATCCTAAAATGTACTTAAAGATCAAAATTAATTTTGGAGCAGAGAGGACTTGGCCATAACCCACATAATTTCAAATACTTTACCTCATCAGCACCAGTGTCTCTGGTTTCAAGAGCCAAGGGTTGACTACTGGATATTGTAAAATGTCGTCTTTTTTCCTTGGGTACAGTGCGCCGATGCTTTTCTGCCTCAGAGGCCATTTCTTTGATAATTTGTTGTGCTGCTGCACTTTTGAACACTGGGGAAGGAGGATCCGACTTGGAGGGGGACGATGGTGGGGTCTGATCAGCTTCTCGAGAAAAGCCAAAGAGCTGCTCATGAGCGCTCATTGGCCGATCTTTGGGATTCTCATTCTACAGAATCAGAACAAAACAATAAGCCATGCATTACAGATACACTTTGCAACATAGAACACAATGGAACGTACAAAAGAACATCTAAGAGAGAAAAACGAACCATACTGCATTTTAAATTATGGCAAACAGAAAGTACATAATACTCAATAGTACTATATCAGATGATAGCTACAATACTTTATCAAACATATCCACACAGCTAAGATGATGTTAAATCAAAATTCAGCATAGCACAACAGAGAAAATTTTAAGTCATCCAATTTCAATGTATTTTTAAAGCCTGTAGTCATGTTGATTGTACCCTGTATTGAGTTCCATGTGCTTGTTAAATCAAAATCTTTAAAAAATTACTGTCACATAAGTGGTTAGAACTGTTGATACAGAATTGTAAGCAAATTTCCTGTATGATACACTACAAAGCATATATTTGTCTCGTCAAAATCTTTACAAATTGATTGTCAAATAAGTTACTAATTCTGCTGAAATGTAAGCAAATTTCCTCCAAGATAATCTACTAAGCATGAACTTTTTAACACTTCATAAGACAACTTGTACGTATACATGGATTTGCACTTCATTGTTTTAGATACAACCTAAAATTCATGGCTATCAGTAATAAACTGGGTTCAAAATACTGTACAAATGTAGCAATACCACACAAAAATTAAACTTTCTTGAAATGGAAAGGATGATTTCCAACAGTACATTTATACATAAATACTCTCACTTACTAATGGAAGATAATAACTCTCACTTTATGAAAGATGAATCTGTTTCAAAGTTACATTCAATAATACAAAGCAAAGAATTTGTTTACTCTACATGACACGTTAAACAACACTTCTAGAATACTTTCAAGTTTCTTTTGCAAAAGTTTAACATTTCCTTAATATTTGTGAACAGGATTTCACAAACTACTAATCTTCAAAATAATCATGAAGTATATGGAAGCAAAATTCCATATTTTCAAGCACCACTGCAAGCACTTTAAAGTAAGCCTCAACAAGTTTTAATATTAGTAATCTAAATTGGGATCATTTGTAATTTATTACCAATGTGATTTGAAATAAATTATGTGCAAGTGCAATGGAAATTTTTAAATGCTCTGTATTCGCTTAAATGTATTTTGCTAATTATATGAAATAGCCTGTAAAGTAAAGAAATTATTATTTGTACAGCAATGTGATTTGTAACCAAAAGCTCAATCATGTTTTTATATTACGTGTGATAGCCAATTTATATCATCAGAAGTACGTTTTATCATAGCAATTATAGGGCATTATTAAGGGAAAAGGGAGGCAGCAACAACTGATTCTAGAACACAATACTGTAACATGGTAACCATGGTACAGGGTTTGTAATTCATCTTTATCTTTAATAATAATTCCTGTGTCTTAGTGCTATGTGCTGTATACTTAAAGGGCATAAAAAATACTTTAATAATTACTATACATTTATCCGCAGTAATTATGTGTTTCTGTTTACTTTCAGTAAATATGCATCCTTAATAATTTGTTTACTCATCCTAAAAATAAATTCATATATTTTCACTACATACATTTCCCATTTAAGAGCTATCCATTATTTGATAGTGACAACAATTCTTAAGTAGATATATGAAATATTGTAACAACTCAATAAAGTTTTATTTAATTACCTCTTAACAGTCCATGTCTCCTTACAAATCATTTTCTACAATTTTACTTACTTTCATCTAATAATCAAAATGAAAGTTTGTGTTATGCTCCAGTATGCCATTTCATGAATACTACAATAATTTAGTTGTGATATCAATGATTTCATAATAATTTCTTTAACTGTGCAATTCCAAGCAAAACTGATAAAAGATAAAGTGTATTTTACTGCCCCCCCTTTTCATAATTATATATTCTGCTAACTTCTTTGAGGTTATCTAAAAGCTGAAAAACTGCAGAATGCCTACACGTAAGTACAAGAAATACCATTTCAGCTGATATCAATTAAAATGCTGATATCATCAGTGTAAAAAAAACAATGTCATGTTTATAGAAAAGATACATATTGATGTATGAAAAACAGAGTACCACATCCTTTAAATTGTTTTGTTAAGTATCCTAAAGAATATAATTTCTATTTGATTGTTAACAACTATTTGAATGTTTAATTGGATACATGCAAAATTTATCATACTTTATAATAAAAAAAAACGTGCATCACTCTGGTGCAGAATACCTTACCTGTACAAAATTCTATGAATACAGTGCAACAAAAAAACAGAAGACAGTTCATTACTAGATTCAGATTTTGTAAGTCTACTACAAAACTGCCTTAAACTATCACACTACTCACAAGGTACATAAAAACCACACACCTTGGCTTTCCATCCCGCTGACTTTTTGAGAGCTAAATTACTTGGGCGAGTCATTGTCCCTGTATTCCCTACACTAGTGCGCATCATAGCTGCCATCATACTGACACGTTCTCCAGGCCCATTACGACCATAATTGCGAGGTAAGGAGGCAGACCTGAGTAGAAAATTTAAAAGTTCATAAATGCTTTCATGTAAAGTGAATTAAGAATTCAAAAACTTACAAAAAAGGTAATTAATAACATGGTATAAATGAAAATCTGAGGATATTCTGCAGGCTCACTGACTACTAATGATAATGATGATTACTGCATGCAGCATAACAGAATTTACAATTCTGAAATAAATGACCTGATACTTCTGATTATGAAATCAGCACTTTGGAATATGACTACCTGATTTTACATTAACCATAAGGAAATGATAACCTGCTAACATTTGTATTATGAAAAACTTCTGAAAATTTCTCAAGATCATAAAATGTATTTAACACAGAAGCTGTTAATTTTTGCTCTTAGTTTAACGATTCACTTCTAACAGAAAAATTTAATTCAGTTATGAGTTACAACTTATTGTTGACAGTATCAAGGTGATTACGCTAAATGGTATTTGTAATTCTAAATAAAACGGAGCATAGCAGCAACTGCAACAATAGTCAGCCTTATCTTCAAAACCATTATCCATGGTACAATGCTTCAAGTGTTTTCATATATTTGAAATTCAAGATTATCATTATTTCCACAGAATCACACTGTTTGTCTCAAAACAGCTTTCATCCAAAAGATTTGTTATTAAGAAAAAATTATTGCTGGAACATGATAGGACAATAAACTGAGTTAGCTAAGTGAGAAGAGACCAAGAAGAATGGATGAAAAGTAAAAAGCAGAAAGCATAATAGCTGAGGCCAAATGGCCATGAAAAATAAAGTTTTAGTGCTGTCTACAGTGCCTTGTATGGGAAAATTAATGAACAGTAACTGGTTGATGATTCTAACAAAAATAAAAACATGACAATAAATGCAGTAAATGAAGGCAGTCAAAAGGCAACTAACATCATCATGTCATGATGGTAGGTTCCAAACTGTTGCCATGATAATCAGGGTCACTATACTTTTCAAAAACGTTATAGGCTTGATTCTAATATACCCTGGCACATAGTTCATCAAATTTTCATATCGATTTCATAAGAAAATAATGAGGATTCTTATTTTCTAAATCACTGAAAACTGATTAAAATAATCATTCATTGTCTTTTTGATAATCATAGAGTTCTAAAAAACCAAGTCACCAATGACTGATATGCAGTAACTAGTTGGTAAGTGAAGCTTTCATTCTTTTTTTAGTGTACACATTTTCTCCATTACATAAAAGCATTTATCTATCCTATGTCAACATCTAAACTAACTATAAAAGTTATGTAATGGACATAAATTGTACCCAATTTTTAAGAGAGCATTTCCAGTAAAAAGTCTCACAATAAAAATAAAAGCAATCCTTAGTAATGACAGGTTTTATAAATATTCCACTGAAGGAACTGTTTAAACATACTGACCTGATTCTTCATGAGAATAAATATTTGACAATGACCAAAGTACTTTATCATTAAATTTATTTTTATTGCTAGGATATGATAGCCAGGAGATTCAATATTTTCAACATGTATGAAGAAATAAGGTATATAATATTTGCAATATAAAAACTATGGACTATATCTCTATCAAAGAATAAAATGCATGAAGCAATGTTTTGTTGATGAGCACCAAATCTGTGTGATTCTAACGCTAAAGGTTTTTACCACAAAATATGTCGGTTAATAATTATACCTAGATGAAAAAGCTGGAATTGCAGGTTCAGTTTCTCCATCTGAAACTTCTTCACTTTCAGCATCATCCTCAGCTACATTGGTTAAACTATCACCAATCATTACCCGTTTACCTCCAGTAGTAGTACGATCTTTCTTGCGTTCAGTAGACTCCCTTTTAACTATACGAACTGTCTTGATTTCTAGAGGTTTTTCTTTGGGAAGTATACCTGTGAAATATAAAAATTAAAACTCAAACAATGTTAAAAATACAGGGTGTTCCACCTAGTTTTATGTTTTGTAGATTTAAACTACTGACTTACTAAAGCAACTTGCTTTGGTATTCAAAGGACCGGTCAAATGAAAATTTACCATGGGGATTATCTTTTTCCCTATGGGTGAGAGATATTCTCAATTACAATCATAATTATTATTAATTTATAATATTATAGCTCAACTAAAAATTCTTAATTGGATGACATTAATCTTGGAATGAAGGATGCCAAAATCATCTTGTCTGAATTGTAAAGCTTCTGCCTAATTATTGATTTTACAAAATGAAATTTATTTTTTTCACTCGCACCCGTTTTATCATGCATAACATTATTCAGTGCTCTGTAGCCTCACTAACTTGCTGAACCTGAAAGACAAGAAACCGCAGTGCTTTTCAGACCATGCACCAACATCCCTGCAAGGCCTCATTCTTTAATCATGACCATGAAGAGAAACACCACAACAGTAGGGATAATGTAAAGGAAGGTAGTTGAACAAATGAATAAAAATGAATGGTTCACCCCATAAATTGCAAGATGCTAGTTCTAGAGATGCAGCTTATAGTAAATCAGTTCACAACACAGCTGCACATAAAATCAAGGCCCTGAGGGATGATGAAACATGATGTGGGCATGTGCAGTGGGCTCCTTGTCTTTCAGAATTTAGTAAGTTGGTAGTACTGAAGGGAATAAGGTTATTTATGATTACTAAGTACAAAGAACAAACTAAATTTATTGAAAATACTTACTGACTACCGTGGTTTCATGAACTAACCAACCTCTATTTTACTTTAAAATTGTCATGTACAGTATAGTATCCACTCCTACATCAAAACTAATATAATACGCTGATGGCAACGACAACCAATGCTAATTCAACACGAGTGTTAAAAAAATATGGTTCACTGAAATCAAAAATAAACTGCAGAGAAGCAAACGATGCTAAGGATCTTATAGAAAATATATAAAACACAAGAGATTGAGGTTTGGAGTAGCCATATAGCTGAGAAATCTAAACCGAGTGAATTTCACCTTAAAACTATTCTCTACAGATGTTGTTAAGGATCTGGCATTCATTCCTAGCATAATGGTTAACAGAATAAAAATGAAAAATGTTCTCTCATTGCTTAATACAGTATGCACTTAGTGAAATACTATGGGTTGGTTGTCTTAACAATTTCAACTAATCCAAAATTATACTAACCATAATAACGTTTCATTCTGTCATCTGCGTCACTTATATCCAGATGACTTCCCGAGTGTTGCTGTTCCTCTCCATCAGGTTTATTGTCCTCTGCATCTCTGTCCAAACCCAACAGAGCAGGGTTTCCAATATCTCCATTCATTAACGGCTGAAAAAAGGAAGCAATTCATCCTTGCATTATACAACTATCAAATAAATCAACATTTTTTGAAGGATCAATGAATACTCAAGCCTGGTGTGCCATCTCATTTCTCTTTGTCTCTTGATCCCAAATGTAAGTCATAAGAGGTGACTAAGAGTTAAGTATCCGATTCACTCTTAAGTCAACAGAGGCATAAATGATTTTAGGGAATTCATCTACATCACCCATTATGAGCTGAGTATGCTCAACCTTGTGCCATGAGAGAGAGAGAGAGAGAGAGAGAGAGAGAGAGAGAGAGAGAGAGAGAGAGAGAGAGAGAGAGAGAGAGAGAGAGAGAGAGAGAGAATATAGCAATACTACTCTGTATAGTATGAAATATTTATGAATGTGTAAATTAAATAATTCTTTGTTCAAAGCACACTTCATTGTGTTGGAAAGATCATACTAGAAATAATAAATCTGTCTGAGAGATGTAGTGCCCAAAGGCTAAAAAAGAGTAAGTTAGGGAGCACCACGTACAGCATGCCTTGTACTAAAAGATCTTTGTAGACATTACTTTTGCTGTTACTTTTCACCTGTCCCTGTTATTTTCTTCCAAGTAATTTCTTGAACTTTACCTCATTCAATTTTCAATTAAGAAAAAAGGCTTGCTGGCTTGTTAAATAAAATAATTATAAAGGCCACGTAATTAGGAGAGAAGCAGATAATCAAGAGAAGTAATTGATAAGGAAGTAGCTCAACAAAGAGCGGTAAAATAATGTCCAAAAACCATGAAAAAGAGCTTCGGTAAAGACCTAAATGACAATCCGTCCAAAAATGCACAAGAGAAGAAATTGAAGAGAACTCACTTAACATTTAACCCTCAAATGGGAAAATCTGATGAAAAACAACTATGATGATTCAAAATCGCTACCAATAAATTATGGGTTACCACATTCTGGATGAATAAATTTATGAGATACTTCAGATTCTTGGTCCTTGGTTAAAACCGATACATAACTTCTGCTGAAAATACTTAAACTAAGAATAATTTTGCAAATGACTATACATTACAATAAGGCCAAGATTAATATTTTAAGTGTTAGTAAAGATCTGATAATTACACAAATCTCAACTCGAATTGTCACATTTTCTTCAAAATCTGCTTTTAATAACTTGAGTTTCATGCTGCAAAATTCTCAACGTTTCAAAATAAACTGTTCAATATCTTTATTCCATAACCATGCAAAACTGTTTTGTAAACTAAGCTTCTCAATATCTGATGTTAAAAAAGAGCTTCTTACTTGTTTCAGTCTAGAATCCTCATAAGATAGAATTCCATGAATGTATCTGGAGTCATTTTGTAGGAGATCTCCTGGAGATGGTGGGCTTTTTGCATGCTGATGATGATTGTAAGTACGCATATGTTCAGGAGGTGGTGGTGGTGGTGGATAATCTGAATCATTGAAGTCAGGACTCTCTGGATAATCAGTGGGGAGTCTCTGAAATGGAAAAAAACTCGTCATTTTAGGTGGAATGGGGAACACCACATGAAAAGGTAAAGTAGTCATTTTAAGCAAAATGGGGAACACCATATGAAAAAGTCCCCAATTAATTTGTACTGTTCACATCTTGACTACTTAAAAATCCTTATCTTTATCTTTGCTAAAATCCCTATTGTTACTGAAAATTAAATTAATGCACAGAACGCAGCCTTAGCAACCTGTAATTTTGTACCCCAAATATGCGTGTTGAAACAACAAATAAGTTGTGAAATTTAAGAAGCAATACGTCTTGAAATGATCACTATCTTCTTAATCAACATCATGAACAGTTTTAAGCCTGTTTGACCCTTATTAACCTCCAAAATAAAATCAGTTCTATCCACTCCCATCTTGCACATTTTCCCTATGTCCTTCTGTGCCCCACTTCCTATTAATTTCAGACGTTGGAAATCTTGCTTCTTGTAATACTTAAAAATCGTTAGTAGTACTTGTGCCATGTACACTAATTGCTTAATGCCAACCCTTCTTGAGTAGTATTGGAGACCAAATGAGAAAATATACATAAGCTAACAAAACTGATCACAAAGTAAAACTTTACTTTGAATTGAGTTGTTCCTTCACTTGAGACCAAAATAATCACAGTAGTACTCAGTTCCTTTTCAACCTTTTTTCCACCACCCACAGGGCCAGTTTCCTCAATGTTTTTTCCTTTGCTCCCTCTTTAGTTACCACAAGCTTTGTTATCCTCATGTTGATTTTCAGTTGTTTTCTCTCCATTGTTTCTTCCATCTCTACAATTTTTTCATTTGATTCTACTGTTAATACACAGCTAAGGTGCTCAGGGCTGTTCCTTGATGGACACCAACATTTGTCTCAGATTCGGATAAACCAGCTACTGTACTTTCATAACTTAGGATCTTGTAATACAGTTAAATAAAATCACTGTTCAATAAGGCTTTCTGGTGCCCTATGCTTTATAATCTCCATCCAATAGTATTTTTGGTTCTTTCCCAAATGCCTTTTCAACAAAGAATAGTTACTGTTACCACTGAAAGCTTGTGGTAAAAGTGTAGTAAAAAAACTTATTTCCCATATAACAGTATTACATGTAAATTCCGATGGATAGGTATGAGGGGTTAAATTACAATGAATTCCCAAAATCACCATTGTAAATATACATATGTAAGTAAAATGCAATATTAAAATTGAACTCTTACCTCATCTTCATATCTAGAAGCATTAACATAAACAGGTGGATTTCCTCTTCTTCCTGTTTCTGGAAGATCTAACCCTCTGTCTCTTGTGACCATAGCATCCAGGTCTGTCTCAAGCCAAGTGCTTTGAGTTCTACGCCTGGCAGGTACAGGAGCAGCTCCGACTACCCCTGTTGGGGAGGGTCTAATTTCAATCCCTGGATTTGCAGATGTCAACCTCTGGATCTGGGAAGCATAGGATACAAAATGAAGGGTTTGCAAATATACAAGCTGAACACTATCATATGTTCAACTGTTACCAAAACTGTGACTGCTGCAATGATATTCTAAAATTTTTACCAAGCTAAATCTAAGTTACTTGCTTATAAAATTTCTGTATGAGAGAGAGAGAGGGAGAGAGATATCCAACTAGTATTTTGAAAATATGTACTGTATTGGGAAATTATTATATCCAACTATTTTGAACATATGTACTGTACGTATTGGGAAATTATTATGTAAGTATATTAAAAGAAAAGCTGACAAAAATTAAAATTGATAAGAATGAAAATCTGTAGCAAAGCTCAAGCAATCATGAGAAAATGGGGATAGATGAAGACCTAAACATTATAGGACTTGAGGCAGGAGTACAGGACAGAAGAGATTGGAGAACTCATTTCACATATGGATATAAAACTGCTGATGATACATGTTTCATTGTATTTTTTAAACTAACCTGATGGCTGAGTTCAATTCTTCTTCTCTGCAAGTCTTCTAAAAGTGTTTGGACTCTAACCATTTCAGATTCAATGTGACGAGTCTCAGAAGAACTACCAGATTCCCTTTGAGAATTCTTTGCCATTGCCATTTGTATTTTCTGCCGGAGCATCATCATCTCATGTTCCAAACGACTATTCTCTGCTGCAGTTTCCTCAAGTTTCTGACATGGTAAAAATATAGCAATATAAACACAAAAAACACCTTCCATACAAGTAATTTTTTCAAATACGTAACTAGCTTTGTCATACAAACCAACTACGTATGTACTTATAAATAGCCAGCCAGTACTCCTGTGGTCTTCCCAAATCCAAGATGATCTATTCTCTATTCAAATGAAATTTGTCTGCTGGCTAGCAGCATTACACATGTGCTTCATGGTTCCTTGTCCTATGCAGCCAAGACCTGGACTGAGAGGCAAGAACTTCAACTTTATGTACCGTAATAGGTTTGTAAAAAAAAAATTCATTTTTGCTTTTAAATATTCACCCTTTTACAACTTGCCCACTGCTTTCAGATAGCAAAAACCTACTGAAAAAATTACAAATTTACTATCATATCTCTAAATACCTAAAGAATACCCTTTGATAAATGTAGTAAAGGGCCATAAGAACATGTACAGGCAAAAATGCCTGACAGTTTAGGTACGGCAAAAATGCCTGAAAGTTTACATCTTGAAGGATATCTTCAACTGTGGGGGGCTCAAAGGCCCTTCATGATACTAACATCTCTGGTGTGCCAGAAACACAAAACATAAGTCAGCACAGTTCAAGCTACTACTTGCAGTGCACCACTGATCAGCCTAAGCTACTACTCAATGTCTACAGGTTAATGAAAGATGAGAAGGATACAGTGATGAAGCCTTGAAACTGTCAATCTTAAACTGAAGCAGGTACTACATATCCCAGGGTAGCAAAAGGCCATGATGAGCAGAGCAGACCAACTGACTATCACATCCTGAATGGTTCATTAATGTGTAGCACCATTACTTTATCAAAAGTACCAAACAGAATAATTTTCTGACAGTGCTTCTTGGGACATCTGTACACACGAATAGTTTACATATGTCATCTCCATAGTCCTAGGTTCCTTAATGATAGGGACACTGAGGAGAGAAAATGGTCCTTCCCTCACAAAAAGTAGTCAATTACCCAGACTGCCTGAAATTGTGCTCTGGCTACTGTGTCATCTATGGAGAACAGATCCAAGTGTCGCTCCTTGATAAATTACAATATGAAGCACATGAAGCTACTTACCTTTCCCAAAGTAAAGATATCAAAAAAAGAGGAAAGCAGTCCTCAAGATGAAATACGTTTGAAGTCCATTACTCTATTGTTGTTCCGTTCACTAGCACAGCCCCATCACACAAGCTAAACCTTCTATGGTATGTCATAGCATGAAACCTTTTGTTTGTTTGTATGGTGCTTTTACGTAGCATGGAACCAGTGGTTATTCAGCAACGGGACCAACGGCTTTATGTGACTTCCGAACCACGTCGAGAGTGAACTTCTATCACCAGAAATACACATCTCTCACTCCTCAATGGAATGGCCGAGAATCAAATCCGCGACCACCGAGGTGGAACGCAAACACCATATCAACCACGCCACTGAGGTGCTGAAACCTTTTGGCAGCACAGATGCAGGTGAGAAAAGTTACATAGGGCCATGGCATCACAGAAGTAGCCATCCTTGCCTTTGTTTGTTCACTGATTTAGGCCCTAAACTACTGTTACTACTATCATTTCTGTTGGGTCATAGGATGCCCTGGTGCATGCTGCTGATCCATTGTGAATGGCTCAAATCCTTGGGAAATATTATGCTAACCATACAAAAGTAGCATTTCATATAAAAACAGCCAAAAAAGGTATATACAATAAATCTCTTTAGCCAAGTATTACCCAATACATTGAACTCCACTTAGCTGGCAATGAAGAAAAAAATTCCACCTGGAATTTCTTTCAGTCTTGTAACACTGAAAATAAATGCTTGAAAGATTACAGAAAAAAAAGAGAATTGACTAATTCTGATGAAACAATCAACCTAAATGTCCAGAAGATGAAAAGGCTGCTTACCAACTGATTATACACAAAAATTTAGGCTTAAGGTTGCCTAGAACCTAAAGATCTTTGGGGAGCAGATGATTTTATTTTGAAATGGGAAGAGAGTCCTGCAGAATTTGTATGACCACAAATGTGGGCTACTTACAAGTAATGGCTTTGTTATACAAAAAATGCGCTCTTTCCAACCAATCATTCCCAGAAATCTTAGATCAATGAATACCAGAATTGGTTTATCTTCTTATGATTAAACCTAGGATAACTTTAATACATAATTTGAATTAATGCCTTACATGAATATCACAGAAAAGCTAATATTATATAATTTCTTAAATGTAAATTATATTTCCCAAACATAAACTATTACGTATCTTGCTTAGCCTAATTCTTTGGTATGAATGGAAATTGTATACATAACTGGAAAATAACTGATCCTGCTGCCATCAGAGTACGAGCACTACACAAGGTGGTTTAAAAACCCTAATCTCTCACGCTAACTTCTTGAATATGAAACTTAATTGATACATCTATGGCCTATAGGAGGGTAAGAAAGGTGGACATCTCCACAAGCAATGTTTGCATTCGTGTATAAATTTTTTCTAAAAACAATCACCGTGCACAGAACAACTTTCTGATTAGGATGATGTAATCAACACAAGACAAAACATCAAGACTACTTGAACCTGAAATGCTGTCAACCAACCTTAGGATGGCAGATCACTCACAATATGAGTTGAATGCTAGGTTCTGCATACTTAGAAGTCTGAACCAGAATCAGAAGATTAAAATATAGACTACAGCCTGGCATATTTATGCAAAAATGTCCCCAGAGTCAAGTCCACTACTTTGTTGCCACTTCTCTCTATGCTTTAATATCCTACTCTCATTAACAGACACTAGTATATCTCTCTGGGAATATGTATAAGAATCTGTTCTTGAACAGATCTTATGAATTAACTATTATGTTTTAATTTTGTCTATGCAATGTCAATGTGCAATGGCAAAAACCAGACTGATCATAATGAAAGTTTTTTGTTGTCAAATATGGGTGCAGTTTTATTTCAAGTCTAAAATGAGAGAACAAGAGAAAAAGTAAAAGACTTAAAAAAATATACCTATATTTTAATTGGATGACTTTGATTTCCATTAAAATCATTTAATACAATTTATTTTATGGTATTTCTTGCATATTCATGTTTTCCAGTACATTTAGAGTAACTTGCCACTTCATCGTATCTTTACAAAAACTAAATAACTTTTATTAACCAAAGGCTTTTATATCATATATAGAATGCACGATTAGAAAAGAAATAAGTTTGTTAAAGATGACATTACTATTTCAAGTTTATTAAAAATGACATTACAAAATAGAAATATGACCTAAAAATCCTTATTGGAGGATGGTCTATAGATTGTATGAGTCTATGTTTGTATATAGAAATATTTTTTGTTGGATAATACATTTGAGAGCATACTGAATACGGACAAAGCCCCCAAGTCTCTTCATACGTTGACAGACTATAGATACCTATATGTTGAATAAGATAGATAACAAAAATATAAGACTAAGATACGGAGGTCAACAGGGATTAAATGATTAAATGTACCCCACTGGAGATCACCACAGGATTGAGAAAAAAACTTGTCAAGAAACTCAATAGAGACATATCTGAGGTGAATAGGAGTTGGAGAAAAATGGCATCTCCAAATGTGAGACATGGTTAACTGCAAAAGTAAATCTTGGCAGACATCCTAACCTTCATTAATTCCAAGATACAGGTATATTATCATGTAAAAAGCTTTAACTATGAAGGGCATCAATTTCTTTAATAACAATGCTTCCCTTTGGTTGCAATTATAGTTATGACCATAATACAGTCTGTAGGGATTACTCAAGTGTAATATTAAGAGTGAAAGGACAAAAACACATTATAACCTTACAGGAAAAACTGAGATGCATTTATGTGGAATCAGGAAATTAGCATTATAAAAACTGTATAGTACCCAAATATATAGGAACCAGTGGAAATCAAACACAACTTTCTATATGAATTCATTCTCACTAGCTAAACCCTTCACTAATGAATCCCAAGATAAAATAATGGGAGCTTACTTAGTATATCAGGGGATGACTATCATAAGTATAATTTGAAATTGCATGAACAACTGGAACAAACACAAAAATCACTATAATAGCAGAAGCACTAATCATAGAAAACAAGAACAAGGATAAATACCGAGTGAGAAGCACCAGAAATGTAAGGTCCTCATCTCACTCAGAGGGAGTAATTTCATATTCCAACTGAAGCATTAGGCCAAGTAAAGCAACTGTTTGTCTAATGTATGAACATTTTCCATTTTACTAACAACATTATCTGAGACACCATGATTGTTATGTATGTATAAATGATAATCTTTTGATACTATACTTTAAATGAAAATTTTGATAACATATCCTTGCCTATTAACTCTTGCAAACTGATCTAATCATGCAAAAATCATTTCATTACTCTACCAACATGCCAAAATACTAAATGTGCTTTTTTTCTCCATTGTAAACTTAAATTTTCTAACTACATCTACACCATGATATAAATTGTATATAAATCCTAATAAACCACTATCATCATAGCTAGTAACAAAGTTGAAGAGATATAATAATGTTTATAGAATCAAGGAACATATAAGTCACAACAGAACTAAGTGAAAGGGTAATGGGAAAAAGATTAAGCATCAAAACACTCCTAAACATACATTGTAAGTGAAAGTAATTATGTAAAATCTGTTAATATTTTTCACTACAGTAAATAAGATGTATGCTAAGCCACTATTAGCAAAACTAAACTCACCCTTGCAGAAACAGCAAGGTGAGCACGCAGTTTAGAAAGCTCATGTTCCAAATGTCGCCTTTGTTTCTTTCTGCGTTCAAGCTCTACTGGTCCCTCATTGGCTCCGTGCGACTTGGAGTGTAGGTTAACTAAGGTGCGCTCCAGCATCTCCTATGGTGGAGATCCAGGTTACTTAGATAATTTAGTTATGTTGCTAATAATGACAAAACCATTTTCAATTACTATGCCTTTCTTTCAAATCTCACACTGATAACACATAATTATTTGTCAGTTACAAAGTTTAAGAACATGAAAGAATGTACTGTTCTTTTGTCTTCAACTACTATTCAATGGTTGCTTTAACATACTTAAAATCAGACATCTGAAACATGAAGTTAAGTATTGTGCAACTGAAAAGGATAAAATATATAAGTAAAGATGGAGACTGCTGATGTAAAAAAAAAAAAAGCTCTTAAACAATTCTTTACTTTAAAATGCTATATGCACTATTATGAACTGTTCGTACACAGAAACTGAAATTAACCTAACAAACAATACTTATTCAATGAATCCTTAAGATTGACTGATTCTGTAGTTCTTTAATTTGCTTATTAAAAAGGATTAAAAAGTATATTTCTTAATGAAAGCTCTGCCCAGTTTTAGTAGAGGTTAACAGCCCTTACACCATGGAACAAAAGACAACCCATAATACCCCCAAAAATATTCAGCATGCAACATAGAACCACCCAAATCATGCCACAACAAAGTTGTATCCTATATCCCACAACTTTCTTTGCCATACATGCACATGAAGGTTAGTCATAGTTTTCAGTTGGACAGAATCCATATTATTGTACCCATATACCAGTACAATACTTTCTCTGACTGCTTGAAGAAAAGTGAAATGAGGAGAAAACCACCAAATTAGTTGAAAGTTTGGAATCTGGAAATGAATTTAATGTCATAAACATAAGACATACAAGCTGTCTCCAAAAGAGCAATAATCAATGTTTTGGATACAAGGAATCAAACACATCTAAGGAAACATGTAGAAATCTAAAATATATAAAAACAATTAAAAATCCCCAAAAAGTCTCATGAACGTGAAAATCTTTATATCTTCCAAGCTAATATGGATAAAGACATTTCTAAATTATTCCATAGTCATGCTACTAGGTATCTTAAATTTTATGTTTATTACTATTCATGCAGCGAATGAATAGTGACTTAGAACTACATTATGCTGCATTGACACATGATGAACCTGTGTCATGGCCCATCACTATTTTGTAGCATTGATGAAATGAACGGTATCACATAAATTTGACATAAGAAGAAACTAGGTATATCCAGTACCTAATGTTTAAAAAGAACTATGTAAGAACACAACACTAAAAAACTGGAGAGATAAAAGTAAAAGCAGCATCTAAGGTGACCAAAATTCATGCCTATGTAAGTGCCAACATACAAAATTTTTACCATGAATGTAAACAACCTGATATTGCACATCAATAAAGTGCTTTCTTAATACAAATCATAAATAAAATCACCAGTTAGAATTTTACATTGGTTATTATAATTTCTGTTTATACTAACAACATAATAATCTCTCAATGACACCCAAAAGGACAGTGTGCATATGCTATTCAATGTTCTTTATTGATTTTTCTTGAAAACTACCATTTTTACAATGCTGTACTTATTCAGTACTCGTACAACTGAGAATCTAGAGTTCTTTCAACTGCCAAGAATCCTATCAGAAAATTAGGATTCAGGAAGATAAATCAATCCATTTCATGAAACTACAGTAAATATTATCAGCTGCTGAAATCTTTGTTAGAGTTTGGTTAGATGATGTACACCTGACAACTTCTCTTGGTTTTGAAAAAAAAAGGCATTCTAAAATTTACAAACACTTGCACGAAACTTGAACTTCTGTTCTACTGGAGGCAGTATATAGTTAAGAAAGCATTAAACACAGCATTTGCTTACTGTTTCTGAATGGCAATATTTTAAATCCTAAGCAACAATTTAACCTTCTAAAATAGGTAATAGCTTACCAGTTTGTGACAATATTACCAGCATTTTGCCATGTGCATACTTCACACTCACACAAAGATGAGAAATTTTAAAAATACAGCCAATCAAGAATAACCTAATAGTATCTGCTGACAAGCAATAAATATCTAATGTTCCATATTAAAAAATAAATAGTTATGCCTTTCAAAAATGGGCTGCATCCACAACATAATGATGCAAAAAAAAAAAAAAAAAAAAAAATTAAACGTGGTAAATATAATTAACATCCAATGACACAATACATGTTTCTATGACTTACCTAAATATAAGAGGGAGAGTAAATGAGCAAGTGTGTGTATGGTTAAAATGTTATGATAAATTTAATTTTCAGCTGAAAATTACAAGTACCATTCATTGCTACTGCAAAACCACAGAGTACTACTAAACCTGAAGAGAACCAGCAGATTGCATCATACAAACAGAAAGCTAAATAGAGGTAATGTACTCTAAAGGCAGTTTTAACACTCAAAGGAGCACTTTTGTGTACGCAGCAAATATAAACAGCACTACAAGAAGATTGGATATCTATACTGTACTATAGAAACAAATGGTAAATAGCCAAAGAGTGCTCATACAAAAACTGGTTTTAATTCAACGAGTCTAACTACCACTTTTCAAATGTTTAATTTTGGTTATTTCAGAGAGAGAGAGAGAGAGAGAGAGAGAGAGAGAGAGAGAGAGAGAGAGAGAGAGAGAGAGAGAGAGAGAGAGACTTTACCAGTCAGTACATTTACTAAAAAATTGCTGCACCGAAAATTCTGCATTAGATTTAATGACGCTGCTGCACAAAAAAAAAGAAAGAAAAGAAAAGCAAAGAACAGTATTTCTATTAGATGGACTCTTGAAAAATCATCACACACTAACTGATGGTATGAAAAGTGTAAAAAAAAAACCTTAGAATCGCTCATATCACTTGCATAATTATTGCATAAGCATTTAGATTAAATTCCCTACCAATGCAAAAATTAGTGGTTGCAAAGATACCAAACTGTTGTCAGCAGCTTGCCTAAATGTTTTCTGAAACCATAAGATTCTACACAAAGAGTTCGATATTAGAAAAAATTTCAACATAGCATTCAATCATAAACCTCACAATAACTACACAGGCAAGAGACTATGATTTATGAGTAGTGTCCCTGGGACCTGTACTGTAAAAAGCAATTTTGGAAAGAAAATCAAACTGAAGACTTGACGGAAGTAAGAAAAAATTATAAAAAGAATACAAAACACTAAAATAAAACTATCAGGATTCTTTTTATATTAAAGAAAGTGAAAATAAGAAGAAAATTATTCTCAAGGACTGTACAGTGATATATACAGTAGAGGGAAAATAAAAAAAAAGCAGTGGCTTGTATGTAAAAGAACCAAAATTACAGAGAAATACAACAGTACTTGCATCTCGCATAGAAAAAAATACCTGTGTTATTGTGCTCCACACCAATACTGTACATCTCTAGCAATCGTGACTGGGTAAGTGCTCTGAATTTACAATACATCACTTCAAGTGGATTTTCAAGAAAGCATTTCTTCTGCTGTAATAGTGTACAGTTTACTGCCATTTCTTGAAAACCCTGAACTGAAGTGCATAAATCATCATCAAATGCCCTATCATTGAGAGACAGAGAAGCACCATAAAAATAGAATGAACCCATATTCCAACAAAGGTTATTTGCCAATATCCAAAGAGGGATGGTAAGGTCCCAACCAATCTAAAATTATACAATATACACTGTTCGAACCTTCTCTCTCTGCAAGCTCTGAATGGTCAGGGATTCCTGATGTAGGTTCTTGTCCAACTTATACAATTGCATCACTTTCCCCTGAAAGTTTAATGTCACTACATCATAACTCGAATTTTAATTAAGGTGGAAAAAGCAACAAAAAAACAAATAAAAGGTCTAATTTAACTTTTACACATCTACACACACCATCACATGATGAAATAGGCTTAGTAGTAATGCAGATCTGAAAACTATCTGAACATTTCATAATTACAGTACTAATATACAATGACTGTGATAGAGAACAGTAAGCATTCAACTACAAATAAAATAATATTTGCAAAAAATAAAATCTCTTATACTTGAAGCTCAGTGTCATGAAAATCTTAAAAATAAATAAATACCTTGCTCTAACACAAAGGTATCTTTATTTAAAAAATGAATTAAAACTCTACACATATTAAATCTGATTTAATTCCTGCATGGGTGCACAAACATGCCCATTTCCATAGTACCATTTTCCTGACATCTATCAACTGAACTTAATCTACAATTGATTTAAGCAGTCTGTCCTGGTCACCGTAAAGTAATTAACAAACTTATCAAAAGATGAGTCACTAGATAAACTTAAAACTGTATACTTCAATCAAAGCTCCTCACTGAACCCCAAAATTTATTATTGTGCATAATTTGTAATAAACTTTGATGTTTTCAGTCATAAAAAACATTTCTAGTACCCTACCTCAGCTTTTGATTGTAGTGTGCATCTTTCATATTTATTTTCTGTCAATTTATTTAGCAGTTCCTGAGCCTTAGGTATCAGGACACTATTTCACAGCATCATTCATGTAAACCACAAATAACTACAGTATGCATACCTATCTGTTCATTTCTGACAAAACACAACTCTTGACATTGATTTTAATTCTCAAACATACTGTAGTACTTTACATCTACCAGTAAATACCATTAAGAAATGGACAATTTCTTTTACCTAATCTGTTGTTGCCAATATATTTTCCCCTGAATTATGTAAGTAGCACAAAACTCTGTCTTTTTAAAATATAGCAAGGATAAAGAAATAAAAAGAATGAGCCTCACTAACAAAAATTCATCTTCCACACATAGATTTTGTGAATTTTATTTTTTCTGGATTCCCACAACATATTTACACACAGTAATACATAGCTTCCTTTTATAAGCAGCAGACATGTGAGCAAAAATGTACTAAGAGAGAGAATATCGCTTGCATCACGTTGAACTTCTATACTCCTCTAGTAATCAAAATCAGTGAAGTTAGACCCACTACTAATCTCTCGTCAAGTATTGCCTGAACTTTAGAAAAACATGAAAAAATTTTGACCACTTAATTCTGACACACATAAAACATTTAAAATAGGTCAGACAAGAAACAAACCTTCACAAAAATTAGATACTAACTGCAATAACATACATTTATAGCAGACTTTGTGGATGTTAACTGGATTATTTAGCATGATATATATTATTCCATTATTTATTTAACTATCACATATTTGAATACGTACTGTATTTGTTTTAAGAATGAGTAGTATACAATACTATAAAATATAAAAATTGTTACTTCAATCAAATTCTAAGTTCTAGTATAAGAGATTTTATTCAAATCTGCAATTTAATCCTGATAATAACATTGGTCGATCACACAAGAGAGAAAAGAAAGACAGCAAGCAAAAAGTAAAATATATCTACCTCTAGATCAGACTGATCAGCTGCAGCGAGTTCATACTCCTGTACCTGAAGATCTTCAGCAACGATCCTTCTTTCCTGAATTCTACGTGAAAACTGAAGAGAGTCATAACCATTACCCTGTAAACACCAAAGATATTAAATCTAATACGTATTGCATCACATATTACTATAAGCAAATGATGGCTTTTTGCTAAGCTACCTTTCTTTATAGACATGACACATAGGAAATACATGTCACAAATTGAAGGATATGTATCAATCATAAATTGAATGACAAATTTAAAGTAATGTGCATAAACTTTTTTATATGGTTCTCTAATGTCATTATCAATAAAAGACTTTTTTACAATTTTCCATGGCTGGACATTTGATGTGAAAACAGGATATTTGATGTAATAAGGAAGACATTCCTATCTTCCTTACTACTTCTATATTTCATTAGTAATATATGCAGTTACATACATCTAAAAACTTATGGGAAATGTGATATTTTAAGCTCTTCATTGCTGTAGTCAGAATGAAAATGCACTTATGCACAACTATTTGCAGGTATTTTATACAAACTAGATCAAGACCCATAATGTATGTACTATGTACTACTACACAAGTAAATATGGCCATTCTAAAAGGGAAAGGCTACAGTAATTTTCCATCTCTATACGTAGTACATAAATGTTTTGATGGCAAATACAGTGGTCACCCCGTATTTGCGGGGGATGTGTACCAGACCCCCCGCCAAATAGTTGGAACCCGTGATAAAAACGCTGAAAACCGCCTGTTTTGTTAGTTACAACTCAAGAAAAACCCACTAAAAATTTCATACCTGGGTTTTTTAATAGTTTTATCGCAAAAATGGGATTTTGACGTAGGAAAAATCTATTTCTGGGCGAGGAAGCCGTGTCGCCCAGTGAAATGTGTCTGCTTTAGCACTATTTCTAGTAAAATATTGCTATAATACCAGAGAACTGCTAAATTGGACATGTCAGAAGCCTCTGACTCGCTCACCTATATAGAAGGTGTCGGTATACAACTGGGGCGAGTGTTAGACACATACCATCTTCCCTGTGCTCTCCCAGTGTCAACCCACTTACTATATTTCTGCCAGTGCCTTTTGTATATGTTCATTCTGCTGTTTCAATCTTCCACTATTTGACACCACTTTTTTTTTAAATATCCCTCTTGATTTAAGCATTTTCCACGTACTTGTTGTTTTAATTATTTTGACTGCCACTAGAATATCTGACATTCTTGAGACAAATATAATTTTGTAGTATGTACTTACAACTGAAACCTTTTACAAAATTAATGCTTTGTGTTAATCTGTCTATATGTAAAGCCATTTTTGAGCCAGATATACTAGTTTTAGTTGCAAGTTACCTGTAATATACTTCATATCTAACATTTTTTACTTACTATATGATAGGAGTTGGGTCTTCTAGGGTCATGCGTAAGCCTAGCATCACCCCCTCGGTAAAGGGAACCTAACTTCACCATGTTGTCGACCAAGTTGATTAAAGGTTTTCCCATTTCATACTGTTTGAAGAAGGGAAGACAATAAAGAGTCAGAAATAGGTTTACACATAAAATTAAGCCACAAACATGAACACTAACTTCTCTGAGGTCTCACAAAGAGGATAGTACTCAGTCATATAAAATGCTAAATACAGCTGCCATAGATCTTGCTTCATAGGAGCAAGAACCTGTGTGCATTATAAAAAAAAAAAAGTAGTGG
Organism: Macrobrachium nipponense; assembly: GCF_015104395.2. Classification (NCBI taxonomy): domain Eukaryota; kingdom Metazoa; phylum Arthropoda; class Malacostraca; order Decapoda; family Palaemonidae; genus Macrobrachium; species Macrobrachium nipponense. The sequence continues at coordinate 7,121,044 of NC_061104.1, forward strand.
AATTAAGGATTATGAATTGATATGAAAAAGCAGATGAATTATGAACAAAGTAACTGCTAAAAATCAGCAGAGACATGTTATCTGATGAGCATGAGCATATTACTGAAGGACAAGCAATAACTATCCGGACAGAAGAGAAGAGGATGGTTGGTAAAGGGTCAGAATTTTCCTCAAATATGGTTGGTAAAGGTCAGATTTTTCCCCACATCAGGAAAATCATGATGTTAGATTTTCTTGTGAAGAATAAATTTTTTCTCTTCAAATAAAGAAGTATGGAGTTTCACAAACTATTTGAAATAAGAGCAGCAACCGCTCCATTGGCAAATTAGTTAAATGTGCAAGAGTTATCAACCCAAGGCTTAGCAGGCTGCAGCATTCCACCACGCAAGGTGGACACATGCTTTAATCATATAAATACATCATCAAGAACATAATTTTTTTGAAGAAAAAAAAAAAAGAAAAAAAGAGAAAACCTCTAACGTTTACCTCCAAGGTATGATAAAGAAGGTGCTGGGAGAGGACAGCCATGAAAAAGCTACAATGATTAAGGAAGAAAGATATATGGTAGTATTTTGAAAAGTTATATGCAAAAAACATTTCCTTTTAGTGATGTTTCCTCAAATACTCCTAAATTACTGCACATTTACAATCTACTTACCATACAGTGCAATATATAAATGTTTAAACTTGCTCACACAAGTGCAGTACATAACTGTATTAAAAGGTAAGTTCTACATCACAAAGAAACAAAACTCTATGAATAATAAATATAACACTGATAAAATCATGAAAATAATTTTCAAGTTAACAGGTCATATGCTTTTATAGTTTACAAAGAGAAGCAAAACGATAATACCAGGCTGCTTGCCAACAACAATTCAGACATGGATGTACTCTTCAAAGTGATCCTTAAAAACTTAGCATTTAATTATGTACCTGTTTATCCAAATCATGAAGATGATGATTGAGACTGGCTAAGCGGCGAAGGTGTTCTTGGCGGTGCTCTGTGTCCAAGTGTGCCAACCGACCCTAAGAGAAGGAGCCTAGTTATTCATAATTTGTTACCATCAGGACATTACAAACTGGATTCTGGCTCCATTATAAGGTTGGATTATCTAGCTTTAAAATTTTTGTGCCCCACTTAATATTTACTATTACTACTGGTGAGTCAAATGCAATAAACTATTAAACTACGGTGTGCGAATATTTCATCTAAGAACACTTTACTTGTGATAACAGTATGCCAAGATAGCCATAGTTCATATTGCTTCATTACCTTTTCTCATTACACCATTTACTGGAAGGATTTCAAGACAAATATGGAGGTCATAATATCTCAGCTTTTTGTATACTGTTTTATTTCTATAAAATAGAAGCATCATGTACAGAGTAAAATAATTCTGCGCACAATCTCAGAAGGTCTCAATGACACAAATTCACTTTACCAAATGTAATGAGTTATCTCTTGATGCTATGCTTACTCTGAGGCATATGTGCATTCTGCATTGCAATGCAACAAAGAGTTTTGTTCAAGACCTGTAATCATGTACTGACTTAAAATTATATGACTTACATCTCGTCTCTGACTACAATAAGCTTATAAAAAAGCAAAAATGGAAATGAAAATTTTTATTAAAAGTGAAAATTATTATTTATCACCATAAAAACAACCTATTATAACAAACATCTAGTGGACTAAAAGAAAAGACATTAAAGCTCTGTTCTTCTTAAAAATTACACTCTTGACTCAGGTCAAGCTTCTCAACAGAAAATGCCAAAAACAAAGCAAAATGATATTGTTATGTTACAATAAAGTTTCATACATACTTACCTGGCAGATATATACATAGCTAGACTCCGTCGTCCCCGACAGAAATTCAAATTTCGCGCCACTCGCTACAGGTAGGTCAGGTGATCTACCGGCCTGCCCTGGGTGGCAGGACTAGGAACCATCCCCGTTTTCTATCATATTTTCTCTCTTCCACCTGTCTCCTGCGGGGAGGCTGGGTGGGCCTTTAATTGTATATATCTGCCAGGTAAGTATGTATGAAACTTTATTGTAACATAACAATATCATTTTCATACAATCAACTTACCTGTCAGATATATACATAGCTGATTGGCACCCTTCGGTGGAGGGTAAGAGACAGCTACTATATGGAATAGACAGGTAAACAACATATGTTGTAGGTATAAATAAAACCTTGGTTCCTACCTGATAGGTGGTAGACTTCGTGGGTGTTCGCCCAGTAGTCTGCATCACCTCAAGAAACTTTAGCGAGATATGTGATCTATGGCCAAGAGTTCTTGTGGGTCTGCCGATGGGGTCTTACCCACTTACTCAGCAGAGCCTAAAAGGACTTTGTCAATGGGTGCTGATCCACTTATATGACAATACACCTTATGAAGGAGCACACAACCAATCCCGACCACCTGATCCTAACCATATGTTAGAACTAAAGATTGTTACGAGTTATCCCCGAACTCGTCACAACAACCGTAACTCAAAACCACTACGCACACATACATAATTTTCAAAAAAAAAAAAAAAAAAAAATTATACTCAACTAATTGGATCTGACAAGAATTCTCTTACTGAACAACATAGACGGCCGCCCGTGCTAGCCTAAGTCCTCCATTGTTCGAAGAGATTCGATCATATCCAAACAGAAGAAAAGTATATACATTTAAGGATTGGTGTCAGCTCCCGTACCCAGAACCGTATCTGCCGATACGATAGGACCTAGAGAAAAGCACTTCTCATACGTCACACGCACGTCTTTCAAGTAATGAGATGCAAATACTGAGTTGCATCTCCAATATGTCGTATCTATAATGTTCTTAAGCGACATATTCTTATAAAACGCGAGAGACGTCGCAACCGCTCTTACTTCATGAGCTTTTACTCTCAGTAGTTGCAATTGTTCGTCAGGACAGACCTTATGAGCGTCCGTAATGACGTTTCTTACAAAGAACGCTAGAGCATTCTTGGACATCAGTCTTGTGGGGTCTTTTACCGCGCACCAAAGACCTTGTCTATAAGCCTCCCAACTGACGTTTCCTCTGAGATAGAACTTCAGAGCTCTAACAGGGCATAGAGACCTCTCTGCTTCTCTGCCTACGAGACTCGACATTCCTTTGACTTCGAATGACCTAGGCCAGGGATTCGTGGGATTCTCGTTTTCGCTAAAAACGGGTCTTAAACGAGCAAATAGCCGAGTCTCCCTTGAATCCTACTTTATCCTGCAGAGCTTGTAACTCACTAATTCTTTTTGCTGTCGCTAATGATAAAAGGAATAGGCATTTTCTAGTTATGTCTCTAAATGATGCCAGATGCGGAGGCTCGAATCTATCCGAAGACAGATATTTGAGGACTACGTCCAAGTTCCAGTTCGGAGGTACTGGTTCCTTAGACTTTGAAGTCTCAAAAGATCTTATGAGATCGTGGAGATCTTTGTTATTTGCCAGATCTAATCCTCTGTTCCTGAATACAGCCGAGAGCATACTTCTGTATCCCTTTATTGTGGATACGGCTAGATGAGATTTTACTCTCAGGAATAGCAAGAAAATCAGCAATTTCCGCTATAGAGGTAGAGGAGGAGGACAACTTCTTGGCTCTACACCACCTTCTAAAGACCTCCCACTTCGACTGGTATACTTTCGTAGTGGAGGTTCTGCGAGCTCTCGCGATCGCGCTTGCCACTTCGCGAGAAAAGCCTCTCGCTCTGACAAGTCTTTCGATAGTCGAAAGGCAGTCAGAGCGAGAGCGGGGAGGTTTTGATGTACCTCTTGAAGTGTGGTTGTTTGAGAAGATCCGTCCTTCCTGGTAGGGATCTTGGAAAGTCTACGATCCACTCTACCACCTCCGTGAACCATTCCTGGGCCGGCCAAAAGGGGGCTATTAATGTCATCCTCGTCTCTTTTGACGCCACAAACTTTTTCATTACTAACCCCAGGATTTTGAATGGGGGAAAAGCGTAAACGTCCACTCGAGACCAGTTTAGCAGAAGGCGTCTACCATAATCGCTCTTGGATCTTCCACGACCGAGCAAAACACTGGGAGCCTTTTTGAAATGTATGTTGCGAAGAGATCCACATGAGGAGTTCCCACAGAGACCAGAGATCGAGACACACTCCGTGTGAGAGTCCATTCTGTATGAAGGACCTGGTTCCTCCTGCTGAGCCTGTCCGCCCTCACATTCCTTACTCCCTGTACGAACCTTGTCAGCAGGGAGATGTTCCTGTGAGACATCCAAAGTAATAGATCCCTCGTGAGTTCGTAAAGGAACGAGGAGTGTGGTCCCTCCCTGTTTCCGAATGTAGGCAAGTGCGGTGGTGTTGTCCACGTTTACTTGCACTACCTTGTCTCTCACCAGAGGTTCTAGGCTCTTCAAGGCCAGGTGTACGGCGAAGAGCTCTTTGCAGTTTATGTGCCAGGACACCTGTGCTGGTTCCCAGGTGCCTGACACTTCCTCTGAGCCTAATGTCGCTCCCCAACCCGTCTCCGACGCGTCGGAGAACAACACTAGGTCTGGGTTCTGTGTTCTTAGAGAGATCCCTTTGTTCTCTTCCAGAGGTAGCAACCACCACTGTAGGTGTACCTTTATCTCCACTGGAATGGGAAAAACGTCCGACAGTTGTCCGGTTTTCCAGCTCCAAGACTTCTTGAGGAAGAATTGAAGTGGACGGATATGAAGTCTTCCTAGTGGGAAGAACTGTTCCAGCGAGGAAAGCGTCCCCAGAAGGCTCAACCATTCCCTCGCTGACGTTTGTTGTTTCTCTAAGAAGAGAGAGATTATCCTCAAACCTTTTGCGGTTCTCTCTTGCGAAGGAAAAACTCGAAAACCCTGAGAATCCATCCGAATCCCCAGATAGACTAGGTCTTGTCTGGGGGTCAGTTGAGACTTCTCGAGGTTCACAAGCAATCCCAACGCCTTGGTCAAATCCAGAGTTAACTTTAGGTCCTCCAAGCACTGTCTCTCCGATCTGGCCCTGATGAGCCAGTCGTACCTAGGTACATAGAGACATTCACTCCTTTGAGATGAAGAAATCTCGCCACATTCCTCATCAGGCTTGTGAGACCTGAGGAGCTGTGGACAGGCCGAAACACAAGGCTCTGAACTGAAAGATCCTTCCCCCGTCATGAAACGGAGGTACTTCTTGACGAAGGGTGGATCGGGACGTGAAAGTAGGCGTCTTGGAGATCTAGAGACACCATCCAATCTCCTTGTCGTAATGACGCTAGGACTGAAGCAGAAGTCTCCATGGAGAACTTCTCCTTCTGAACAAATTTTGTTCAGAGCGCTGACGTCTAGTACTGGTCTCCAGCCTCCCGAGGCTTTCGCCACTAGAAAAAGGCGATTGTAAAACCCCGGGGAGTTTTGATCCAGTACTAGTTCTATTGCACTCTTGTCCCACATTTGTTCCACCATCGATCGAAGAGTATCCCTCAGCACAGGGTCCTTGTACTTGGCTGATAGTTCCCTTGGTATTGACGTTAGGGGCGGAGTATTCAGGAAAGGGATACGATATCCCTTCCTTATGATATTCAGTGAAGACGCGTCTGCGTCTATCAGTGTCCAGGCCTCCACGAATCCCAGGAGCCTGGCACCTACTGGTGCTTGGAGGAGAAATGTTTCATTTTCCCTTTTTAAAGGGGGGGACGAAAGGCGGACCGTACCTCTCTTCTCTGGAGCCTTCCTTCTTGCGGGAGGTCTGGAGATCGGACCACCTCGAAAGGGCTGCCTAGAAGTGCTAGGTTCTTTCTTGTCAGAAACTAAAGCAGGTTTCTTCTTCCTAGCTGACTGCGTCAGAAGATCCTGCGTCGCCTTCTCAGTTTAAAGACTGTGAGCCACGTCCATTCACTAACTGAAAGGGAAGGGAACAAAATAGTCATACAGAAGGGGTGCATACAGTAGAGCTGCCCTCTGAGCATGCGAGACTGCCTTTGTTAAGAAGGCGCCATACACCGTCCTTTTCTTCAAAAGACCTGCTCCAAATAATGAAGAGACTTCAAAAGATCCATCCTGTACCGCTTTGTCGATGCAAGACAAAATGCATAACAGGGCTTCAGGTTCGATTCCCTGTGAATCGTGAGCTTCTTGGACATCACCCAAGGGACCAATCTAAGAAGTTGAAGACTTCCAATACATGGAAAAGTCCCTTGAGGAGATGATCCAGTTCTGAAATACTCCATGTAATACGAGCAGAATTAAGACTTGGACGCCTTGAAGCGTCAACTAACGTCGAAAAATCTGCCTCTGTTGTAGAAGGGAGAGCGATACCCATATCCTCCCCCGTCTTGTACCATATGCCTCTTTTCCCAGCTAACCTTGCTGGAGGCATGCAAAATACTGTCCTGACTAAGTCTTTCTTCGACTTCATCCAGGAGTCTAAGGCGTGTAAAGCCCGCTTCATCGAGATTGTGGGCTTCATCTTCAGAAAAGACGAAGGCTTCTTCGCCTTCGCACTCGAAAAGAGCGAGCGCGGAGAAGGAGGAGCAGCCGGAGTCAACTCGTCTCCGTATTCCTCCAGAAGCAGGGTAGGTCAACACCTTATAGTTGGACAAGCCCTCTCTTCATGATCGTCATCATCCGAGTTTTCCTCCAACTCGTGATAAATCTGAGTTTCCGTTCTCCTTTCAGAACTTTCCTCCTCTGGAGGAGACAAACTCCTGATAGGAGAGGGGCTAAGGGAATTGAAAGTCTTTCCTTTTTCCCGTTTTGATCCGACTTGGAAGCGTCACAACCTGCGGCTTCTCTTGCGCTTTAGAAGACGTCTTGTATGACGCTTCCCGCTCTCCGAGCGTCATGTATGACGTCTCTTGTTGACGTCTTGATGACGCTTCGCGTCTGGAAGACGCTTCGCTCTCTAAGGGCTTCCTACTCGGCGTCACCATCTTGGACGGAGCGTCACGTCTAAGATCCGCTTGAAATGACGCTTCACTTCTAAAAGACGTCTTTCGTTTCTCTTGTCTTACAACACTCTCGTCAGCCCCCGTTCTTCGAGCAGGTGCGAGAGGACGAGACTTCTTAATTGGAAGCGTCACGTCCTTCCGACGGGGCGCTAAAACTCCCACAAGAGATGACAGTTGTTCCTGAACCGCCATAATGATCTTTCTTGACGCTTCTCCTACTCTAGTGCATGACGTCTCTCGTCATCACTCGGAGAAGAAGCCTGAGTGGGGTACTTCTTCGTAGGCGTCCGGATGACGCTGACGCCACCTTCGCTTTCTTATAGCATACGTGGCGTCATCCGAGAAGCGCTCTGGACTCGAATCAATGTCTTGCTTCATATGACGCTTCAGCGGTCTCGATAAGTTCGACTCCTTCCACCCTCGTTTAGGTGAGGGAGAGGGAGAGGACGAGAAACACTCGCGAAGGACGCTTTTCCTATAGCGCCCTTGAGCTGGCTGCCATGAAGCAGAGCTAGCTGAAGGGACGTCTGACCGTTGGGGATTCCCCACGACCTCCTTAAGGCTTTCGACTTTCCTTCTCCTCTGGGCATGGGAGCTTGGAAGAGGTCTAGGCCTGGGAGCGCCGCAGGGACGATCAAACGCCCCCTCCACAACACTGATAGGACTCACTTCACTAAAATGTTCACTATCACTAGCCTTACCTTTCGAGTCCGCCATCTTGGACTTCATGTCTCTAATAGTCGCTTTCAGATTGGCAATTTCCGATGCCGAATCCGAAAAGACACTTTGAGAATGAGATCTATAGGGGGAGAATCTACAGTAGTAGGGTAGAATTATCCGTGAAAGGCTCAATAGGCCTTGAACTCACACCTTTCTCTTCTACTCTATCCCTCTCTAACTTCTTCAAATAAGAAGTCAAAGTCTTCCACTCTTCTGCATTCAAACCCTCGCATTCCTTACAAGTGTTAATAGCAGAACACTGAACCCCCCTACATTTACGGCATACAGTGTGAGGATCACCGAAGCTTTCGGTATCCTCACCCTGCAGCCTACATTCACACACATTCTCACACTCACATTAGAATCAGACATACTGAGAAAAATCCAAAAGAGTTATTCCAAAAACACGTCCCACAGTAGCGAATGTCCAAAACACGATCCAAATACGTCACCAAAAAGCCGAAAAACGTTGATCAAATGTTGAAAAATGAATCTAAGTCAGGAGGTAATAACAACAATGTTGATACCACCGGCGACAGAGAAAATATGATAGAAAACGGGGATGGTTCCTAGTCCTGCCCCCCACCCAGGGCAGGCCGGTAGATCACCTGACCTACCTGTAGCGAGTGGCGCGAAATTTGAATTTCTGTCGGGGACGACGGAGTCTTAGCTATGTATATATCTGACAGTAAGTTGATTGTATGAAAACAAAAATTAAGCTTTTTTTAACAATTCAATATGCCCTGTGGTTCAGCACTAATGTCTTACTACATGAATTACCTTACCCAGGTAAGAGAAAATTTTAGATGAACATTTTACTGTCATCAAACAATGCCACATCCTGATTTGCAATGGTTCACAGCACATTTACCTTTGGGTAAATAATGCATCTTTCAGGATCCTTCTGATTCATTACTAGTGATGCTGAGGAAGCATGTCTTAAAATCCTGATAATTTATGTGCTGAAATCTAAAACTGTACATAAATAAAGGAAGGAGAATGAACAGGTTAGTAAAAATACCAAATTATCTTGTTTAAATATAATAGTACCATGCAATAAAAGCACCCCAAATAAAGCATCATGCATAAGACAAAATTCTACACCAAAGTAAATTTAATAAAAGCAAGCAGAAATGTATGGAGGAAAATATATATAAGGTCAGCAGAAAAAAATTAGCAAATAAAACCATAAAAATGTATCAGATATTCCTTTTTGCTTTTCAAGAGATCTGCAGTATTACACGCAAATTTTCCAGTGACACTAACCCTAGTACATGGTGATCAAGAACATACCATGATTTCTGATAACAGGTCAATTATAGTAACCACATGATATTTGAATTCCAGGATTATCACATTTTCAAGATCTGTTTATACCTGTGTACAGGCATTTATAATTTTAATTAATTTTGCACAAAACTGCTCCATTTACAGTACCATGTACTCCTTAACACTTAAGTTACATAAAACATTGAAACTTACTTTAAGTGATCTAAATGAACCATGAAGTGATAATACTAGAATGCAATTACAGTACAAATTGCCTGTGATCCTTTAGTAGCATAAGCCTAGGCATCTAAACAGACACTGAATTGAAAGCTTAAAATCCCTATGCGTCAAAATGTCATATTCATAAGACTGTGGGAATTGTAGAAGTCTGCCCCAGTAAAAGTGGGGCTGTAAGTTAAGTGTGGGACTTGGTAGGCTTTTGGGGTTGGCCACAAATGTTGATGTCAGTACTGGGGATTGGGGGGAAAGGGGGGGTCGTACCTGGGAGTCCCTCTCCAGGCGGGCATGACGCCTTGCAGCCTGAAGCGCCGAATGATGGCGACGAAGCTGAATAAGTAGCAGCACCAACTCCTCGTGGGTTTTTCCCAAAAGTTCTCCAGCACTCACCCCTTGAAGACCTCGAACCTCGACACCAGTGTCCTGCTGCGCCAGCGGGATCGATGGCACTGACACTGATGATGTTGTCATCACCTGCGGCTGCTGCTGCTGCTGCTGGTGGTGGAGGTGGTGGAGATGATGATTGTGAAGATTATGGTGATGGTGGTGGTGGTGATGGTGGTGGTGCGGGACGGTGTTAGTAGTGTGCTGCGGGGTGGTATGGAGGGAGGCTGGTCGTCCTCCTCCTCCCCCAGAACGGCCACTTGGGGCACGCCTCGCCCTACGCTGAACAGGGGATAGGTACCACAGCCTTTGTCAGTTCACACCCAAATTCATCCACTCAGACTTGCACTCTCACTCTCATTCACAATCTCCACACAACCAAAACTGCAGATTCACAAGCATCTTCCAAGACTAATACTTCGAGATCACACTGATCCAAATTTGTTTTCTTGTCTCAGTAACTCCTGGTAATACTACAAACACAAACAAAAGATCACACACACATTTTTCTGGTATCAGATATATCCACTCCATTCAGAATTTGGAATACTTTCATTAACAAACTGCATGAAAGTATCGGACACTAAAATCATGCACTAGCAACACATGCAAAGTTGTGAGAGAGAGAGAGAGAGAGAGAGAGAGAGAGAGAGAGAGAGAGAGAGAGGGCATTACATACATTCCGTTCACTAACCTTTCAAACACATACACCCCATAGTTCAAAGCTGATCGTGCTTTCTTGGCGTGAGTCTAAACGCAACAAAGAGGGAAAGGGAATCGAGTGGCAGAATACTCAGTGCAGAAGATCTGAGGAAACAGGGAGTCTTGGTATACAGAATAGGAATGCATTGGAGTCTTTAATACAGATCCTACTGAGGATGTAACTCAGATGAACATGGGCCCTTCTACACTAAACTGCGGCCAACAATATGATGAAGTAAAACAATCATCTGTTTAGCACTATCAGAGTAATGGTAGGGACCCAAAGAAGGTTATACATCTAAGTCCACAGTATAAACTACTTACTCTTATTTTTCAGTCACACTCAAGTCCAAAGTTGGTATTGCCAGTGGTAATGATGATAACAAGTTGAATTAAATTAGTTAAGCTGACACTATGGGCAATAGGTTTGATAATGATTGGGTAAAATTGGGTTACTGAATGCATACATGATTGTTAGTAAGAACAGATATGATCATCTACTGATACATGGCATCTTTTTTAAATGATGTTAATATAATAAAAATAACAACAACAATAAAAACAATACCCACAATTACAGCATATACTGGCGGGCACAAAATATAAAGGGCCTAAAATTAATATTCTTAAAGCACCTTTGCCACTTAATTCACAAACCACTCTCATGTTCTTAAGCATAGGAATATGCCAGCTAAGCTACTGCTATAAATTTTAACTAGTATACATATATATACATACATACATGCAAACAAATATGTATGTATATATACATATTTCTATGTATGTATATACTGAATTAATGTATTTGCAGCGAGAGTAGGGATCTGACCACAAGGAAAAAACTTGTCAATAAAATTAATCATCTTTTCTCTAAAAAAAATCTTCAAATGATTTCGAGGACTTATAAGCCAGTGGAAATGCTTTAGTTGTTGTAAGTGAAAGAGAAAAATCCTTGACATACTTTCTTCTCTTTTCTTATTAAATATTCAGTTTCCTATTATCGAGTACAGTCTATGCAAATGCACCAGTAAATTCTTATAACTTTAAATTTACATTACAAAAAGCTATGAGCTTTCATCTCTTTATGGTGCAGCAGTAAGAAATTGAAACTGGTTTACCACCAGAAGCAGGTACCGCTACCTTGGGGAAAGTATTTTCCATCCTGTTTGTTGCAAAATCCCTTCTTTGTGGTAAATAGTTAAGTAGTAACTGATCCTGTGTATAAATAAACATGTTGCAAAATCCCTTCTTTGTGGTAAATAGTTAAGTAACTGACCCTGTGTATAAATAAACATGTATGTGCGTGCATTTGTATATACATACATAGTTTGTGAGGAACTCCACAAGCAATGCAAGCCTGTCGCATCCCGACCTTGCTTAACAATGATTAGGCCCTAAACAATAATTCTTTTCATGCACAGAATTGAAATGCTCCAAATAATTATCAGATCTATATGTGGCAATCAAAGTCCTCTTCCATTTCATTCAGAGCAAATTACTGGAAGTAAATCAAATATTACAATAATTGAACAAGTAAATATCATAAATATATCATGTACTATATTGTAATTCGGCATCTAAAGGCTTGATGAATAATCAGAACAAGAAACTAAGAACAAAAGAATGTTGACATTCATATGATAAGACAGTTTAGCTGCTATGAAATAATCTAGGTGATAAAAGATCTATAACCATGAAGTGTGTGATTAAAAATTATTATAACAATCATCAATCTGAGACACTATGCAACCGGTTGTAAACAGTACCTAAACTTGATAAATTATATATATATATATATATATATATATATATATATATATATATATATATATATATATATATATAATCATATATTATATATATATATATATATATCTATATATAAAACTTCATCTTATGCAAGTGAAACTTCCAATTTCAGCTACCAAAAGAATAACACCTATGAGTATATGTAATAATTTTTGCAGGGTACTGGTACCTATCCTACCTTGAACTTACATAAAGTATATGATTTAATCTGTCAATATCAAGAGAGAGAGAGAGAGAGAGAGAGAGAGAGAGAGAGAGAGAGAGAGAGAGAGAGAGAGAGAGAGAGAGAGAGAGAGAGAGATTTATCATACTTTATCAAATATGTACTCCATAACTGTCCCACTGCAAAGGGAAGTGACTACAAGAATCTGAAGTTTTTCCCACATTACTGCTCACCTAACTTGAAAGATAATAGTACGCATTATAAACTACAGCATGTGGTTATGAAGACTCTTCTTGTATAATCACACAACGAGTATTTTAACTACCACCTATCAAATATCTGGGGAAAAATCTGTATGAAATAACTATTTTGGGTTAATTTCAAAATATTAATGATGGGATTTTTGAGCAACTGAACAAAGAAAGGTATAAACCTCATTGACAAGGAGCAGAGGAAAAAACATAATTTTTGCTCGTATATCACCTTAAAAATCAAGCATCCTGCAGTGGATGAAAAAAGAAACGCCACAATGCCTTTTATAACTCATGCTATAATTATTTATAGGTCTCCCTAGAAGACTGTTCTAGTGGAATGCTAGCCAATCTAATCTACAGATGCAGATATAAGCATGCGGAATCCTTCTATTTCCTATAATCATCCCATGGGTGCTTTAACTGAACAGGATAAACAAGCCTTTATCTTACAGATTTAAAGCAAAACTAAGAAAAAGTACCAAAATACACTATAAAACATGGACATAGCTGTGGCTAAAATTCTAAAAGTCCCACTAGGAACCAAGAACACAATAACTTCATGCCCACAAATCATATAAAACCCATACCACAGAATATTTGTATACCACAGTCTCTTACATATCCACACTCTTCTTGCAACAGGCACTTTTGGTATACCAAAAATACTGGACACCCAACTTATACTGAAACTAATCCCAACAATTACTTTATATTAAGATAAAAGTGCTAAATCTTAAGTAATACGTCAAAAGCCTTTCAAATAACTAGCTCCCCAGAGTAAGGAAATAACCCTTGAGATTTCAAGAGATAAAGGTCTTAGTCGCCAGACAGAATGAAAGGTTGGCTTAGGCTAGACAAGGACTTCTTCCAAAGACTGTAATCAAAAGGAAATCTGAAATAACAACATAAAAATTTGTCTCTCCCTACCTTGGACATGGTTATTTCTGAATCAGAATACTGTTGGTGGGTGTCATTGGCAAGTCTACCATTCAACCTCTGGTCGTGAGGCCGCTGATGTCGCCCATAGGTGCCATAGTCCTGGTTTTTGTACTCAGCGATATGGTTCTTGTATTCATCCTGGTGGTTCTTGTAGTTGTGGTAGTCCTGGAAGTCGTAGTGCGTGTGTTGCCTGTAGCCGCTATGCTGACTGCTCAGAGTGTTGTTGTAATCCTCCCTTGCATTCTGCTGCTGATTATCTTGGTAATTGGAGGGCCGAGTATGAGTTTCTCTGTATTTATTTGGGTAGTTTATGTGGTCCTCCTGGTAACCACTTGAGTATCCATGAGAGCTGCCATGGTAATTTGAATAGGGTCCATTGCTCTGGTAGTTCTGCCCTGTTGACGGCAGACAGTGCTTATGTAACTCATCACTCTTATAGTGGTGATATGGATTCTGCGTGTGAGGGTGGGGATGGGGGTGGTAGTTTTGATGTATGTGCATATGTTGGTAGTTCTGAGCGAGGCCATGAGCATGGGTGGATCCCTGGGAGGGTGCCGAATTCGGGGCCTTTGAATCCGGTCGCCGTGGTAAACTATCACCAAGTTTAACATCTGGAAGGAAAGAAAAAACAACTGTTAGACATAAACAGAAATTCATCAATACTCAAGGGAGAAAAGATGCATGATAAAATTCTAAAAGATCAACCAATAAAATAAACTATAGCAGAACCTTTCTATCTTGGAATTTAATGAATGGGAATTTGGGAAAACTGAGAATGAAAATAGTCTTGGAACATATTTGACAGTATATAACTGGATTAGTAAAAGATAAGCAATATAAATTTCTTTTAATTATAACAATTACAGTCCTAGCTTAAAGACCTCATGTTGCATTCTCAGAAACTGTACCACATTTTAATTATGAGTGATGCTTCCTTTATGATGTCATAATTATTTTTCTTATAATATAAGTCAATCCTTCCACATGA